>NC_056747.1:131395197-131480197 GCF_019279795.1 Protopterus annectens | reverse complement strand
TCTTCAAAGGACAAATTTGGCAACCTACAGGACTGTGCAGGAAAAGTACTTTCAACCCTCCCACACACCCACTTCTTAGGTTGTATGAGGAACTAATTGAACAGGATTTGCGTAATATGTACGACAACCCCCCCAGACCGCACTTAACCAACTTGAACACTGAGGATTTTGAATACATCAACAAATTGTTTGAAGAACATATTAGAATTATGAAACCCGATAAAGGCGGGGGTGTGGTTCTCATGTATGAGTCCGCTTACGAGGCTAGTATGCACCATGTTTTGCATGATGACACCCAATACTGTTTCATTTCTCGAAATGAATACAATATTGCACTTGCAAAAATTAAATCTTCCTTGTATGACAACTTGCTACAGGGATTCATAAACGAAAAACTTTACAACTTCTTGATTGTTAATAAACCAACTATTCCAGTCATCTTTGGAATCCCAAAGACCCACAAGGGCATCAGCCCGTTGACCTTTAGACCCATTGTCTCGGGCGCAGGGGGTGCGACTGAGCCTATTGCCAAGTTTATTGACTATGTCACTAAACAACACACCCATGCTCTTACCCACGTGTGCAAAGACTCATGGGAATTTTTGAAACTTTTCCCTGTTACTGACTGCCCCCCCTCCTCCTTTTTGGTCACCATTGACATCAAAGACCTTTTCTCTAGCATTCCCCATTCCATTGGGTTAGATTGGTTTACTGATTTTTTTACCAAAGAAACCAATTTGGGAAACAATTTCATCAATTTAATCATTGATATGATGAACACGGTCTTAAACAACAACTTTATTTTTTTCAATGGGGAACTTTTCAAGCAGTTAAAAGGAGTGGCGATGGGGGCCTCCTGTGCTACCAACTATGCAAATGTGGTACTACACAGATGGGAACAGGAGCACATATTTGGCACGATCTGGGCACAGTATCTTACCTTTTACTGCAGATACCTTGATGACATCTGCCTCATTTGGAAAGGCACTGAAGACCAATTGTCAAGTTTCCTGGAACATATTAATAACACCACGGATTTTCTGACCTTCACACACAACATTAGCCATGAAGAATTGCATTACCTTGATGTTACCATCTGCCGGGACCCCCAATCTTTGGAATTACACTCCAAGGTCTACAGGAAACCTACTTTTTCAAACTCTTTACTGCACTATGAGAGTCAGCATCCGCTTTATCAAAAGAAGGGCATAGTAAAGGGACAAATCATAAGAGCATCAAGAATGTGCAGCAGATTTTCCGACTTTCTAGAAGAGACTCAGAATCTACATTGTATGTTCACCGAAAGAGGTTATCCCGACGACTTGCTAAATTCACTAACGGATGAAATTCTTGCCAAAAGAGACACCCTATACCCCCCACTGCTTGGATGCACACAAGCGCAGATTCCCAACCTCACACAACAACAGAACAAAGAAAAGGATGGGAACTTTATTTACACCTTTTCTGACAATTCTGAACAAATTGAAACCATTGTATCCAAATATTGGTTTGTACTGGCCGGCAACGACGATTTTAGGAGCATCATTCCCGACAAACCTAATTTTGTGAGGAAGAGGGGACAAAACCTCAAAGAAATCTTTGAGAAAAAACTTACAACAACAAATCACAACTCACAACAGAAAAAAGGCACCTTCAAATGTGGTGCCTGCAAGCAATGTCCCTTCATTATAAACAAATCCTACATCTACTTAAAATCTAGACACACTTGCATCAGATCCCCTGGCCACTTTTCTTGTGTAACAAAAGGAGTTGTTTACATTGGGCTCTGCACCACCTGTGGCGCCTTTTATATAGGTAAGACCGAGAGAGAATTCAGGAAAAGGTTGTATGAACATATCTATGACATTGAAAAGAAAAAGGAAAGTAACGCCTTTTTCAAACACTCACTTACATGCCCCAACTACAAACTGTCCTTCATGATCCTTGAACAAGTGAATCCCAGCACTAGAGGAGGGGACTGGGAATCAACCTTGGAATACAGGGAGCTGATTTGGCAGCTCAGGTTAGATGCAGGAAGGCCCCCGGGGTTAAATGGCACACTTAGCATAGGCTCAGTATTGAAGCTCAGAAGGGCCAGGCTGTAGCATGTTTCACCACATTCCCACCTTACACACTACTTCATGTACATTTCACACACTTCTCACAACTTATCAATTGGGTGACTTCTACGTGTATTACAACATTAATTCTAAGATCAACAAAACTGTATTACACACACCCTCATCTCACTCAGAATTGCTGATCTCAAATCCACTTGGTTCACATATAACCCCTATTTCTATTTCTATTTACACTTTTAATACTGGTTCTTCCTTTTGTTGGATAATCCAAGTATGTAATTTTAAAATGATACCAATATGGTCCACTAGTTATGTATAAGCAATGCAGATGTTAAGTATATTTTATGTACACCTGACTGATCTGTTTATCCATCTGCTCATGACATTTTAAACTGTTTTTTAATGAAATTCAGCTGTAATCTAACATGTGACTAATTAAGACCTTTTATTTAAACAGTCGCCTCTTTGAAGGAAACTGTTTCTGACTTGAAAAAGCTTGGCATTACCCAAGCGAAAGCGCTTGTCTGATATTGCTGTTTTCAATTTGCTGACCATTGGATTTTTATTACTCAGTACGGAATAAAGGATCTGCCTTTTTTACGAATTATTGTCTTCATTTCACGGTCTTGGAGCTTCTTTTCCTGGTTTTGCTTGGCTTGCTTCTGGTTTTCTTAAACTTGGAAATGAGTGCTAAGATTGGCCCTGTGGGGGGGGGGGGGTCCAGCTCTCTGCACATAGGGAAATAGGTATTTAGATTTCAACATTTTAACATGTCAGCATTTTGACATTTCAGCATTGTACATTCAGTATTACAATTTTCAGTATATTGCTTTTCAGTACATTGACATGGACCCCGTGTAACTAAAATTAAAATTAAGTTTTTGAAGTTTTACATCACTCACAATCATTCTTTTCATGTGGTTTATCTGCAGATTTAAGTTATGTCAAATACTTATTATATTTATCTATATTCTGTAGCTATCAGAACTATGAACTTGATTGTATCAGAAAATGGTCTGGAGACAAGTTGGTTTACCCATGTAACAACTGAATAAATGAACAAACAATAGACATAGGTGGGATAACGTCAGCAAAGGTTGGTGACAGTTATATAGAGGGTCATAGGTTTTGGTAAGCTCATGGATGAAGTACCAAACTGAGAAGCTCAGCCACATTGTCCACTAATGTGGGACACTAACAATGTCTCCCACTAAGTAGACTTTCTCCACATACCAAGTGAAAGGTTGTGATCATCCATCCAGTCATCCAGACATGTTTTAAAGGTTTTGCTAGAGAGTCTGCTTGTTCGATAATAGCAGTCTGTTCTGTAAAGGGGGTATATGTGAGTTAGGTATCTGACACACCACTGGGTATAGTTGATGTATTAATTTCAGTTTAAGTCTCTAGAATGGTTGTTTGCTTTATTAGTGGTTGTATTTAGGTGAAGGAGTTTATATATGGCATAATAGGTTTTAGAGAAACTACAAGGCTATTCGACCAGACCTCATGCATGCCTTGCCAATAACCAGTCACGGGCTCTACCAACCTTCAAGGCTATTTGACAAGAGATCATGCATGCCTTGCCAATAACCAGTCCCAGGCTCTACCAGCCTTTTCAAGGAAGGCAAAGTCTGTAAGTCCCAGAGTGTATTTTAGAGTCACCATACATTGGTCTACACTATGTCTGACAGCAGACAAGGAGTCACATTGCTTGACATGCAGGGGAATCTTTATCCGAGCAAGAGGAGTTGCTAGGTAATGAATCTATCTCTTCATTTAGTTTTGTTTACTACCTGATATAATTTGAGACTTGTTGTTCTAGAGTTGGCTACAGTATGTGAAATATTGTGAAAAAGAAGATCCAAGATAATAGGGTCCCTGAGGGCATGGAAAGCAAGGCGCAGTTTTCCCCTTAAGAGCCTATCAGCACAGAGTACAGGGGCAGTGATTCCAGCTTTTCCTGGTAACTAAGATTTTTGTAGCCTAAGATCCTTTTTGTTAGGAACTTCTGTATATTTTTATGTGTCTAGTGAGATACATTCCAAAATCTTCATTATATTCTATAATGGGCCTTACTAGAGCAGAGTACATGGGAACTATAGCTTCCTTTTGGATGAGATGCCTTTTGTGATTAATTGTGAAAATACAGAAAGGTTTTCTGACTATGGTCTCTACATGGTGATTAATATCACGACTTCTTTGATATGCAGACCAATGGCAAGGATTTTAAAGTAAAGACTGGAATTGTTTAATTAAATAATGCTTGATTTTTTTATTAATGGTTTGAAAAAAATGAAACTCAACATGGATTTTTGGAAGAGATATCTTGTCAATCTAATTTAAGATATTTTATTATAGGAGGCTAAGAGTGTTAGACGTGAATAAGCCAGTGGACACTAATTACTGGATTTTTTAAAGCTTCTGATATAGTGTCACACAGAAGACTACAGGGACACAACATAATGCTGGGATGGTGGATGACCGTAATTGGAATTATATGATCGCCAAAGGGGAAAAGTAAAAAAAGTGAGGGAAAAGTGACTATAGAAAAGAAACAGTGGGTGAGGATCCTCAAGAAAATTTCAAAAGATGTATTATTCAGCCTGTATATTTCTGATATCGTTATTGTATTAGAGAAAATTACTATTTTTCTTCAAGTGATTCGTTGGTGGAGATCAGCAGCACTTGTTGGAAGTATTCCACATTATGAGATTGATCTAAATAAGCAGAAAATGTTGCATAAAATATTTTAAAGGGCAAAGTGTATACTGGAATTAAAAGGAAGGCAGAGCACATAAATGGCAAACCAAAGGGAAGTTATTGAAAGGGCAATGAAATATTATTTTTCATAGAAAGAGCAGGGAGATAATTTTATGTTACTTCTGAACAAGTGAAATAAGGTCTTATCCATGGAAGGTTCCTGCTGTAATAGCTAATTGCTAAATTCAAGTTTTAGACAGACACATACTGTATGCCATCTGTAGCTTTTTATGTATTTATTTGTTTGTGTGTGTTGTCAGTACAGCCTTCTACCAGAAACCTGCATAATTATAAGAGACTGAGGCATCCATAACCTGGTCATTCTTGTGCTAAACATCAGGACATGCATAGTAGTTATAGCCTACCAACAGAGATCAGGATTTACGTAACCTTTTCAGCCTGCTACTGTACACTGAGACAATGTGGGCATGACAGAGAGCAAGTGATCATTAGAACAGGATGTCACTGGACATCAGCATCATGTAGACCATAGTTTGATGCAGAAAAGGTTAAGGAGAGGTGAAATGAAAACAAAAGATGAAGGGCTAATAATAGTGGCCCAACACAGTGAGGTATGTGCACATTTTCAAGGTCGACTGAAAAAAGTAGGAGAAACAGGGGTGCAGACTCTATAAAACCGAACTAGAAACAGTTGCACATTTCATTGCTGGGTGTGACACACTTATGGCTGAGGGTCTGTGTACATAAAGCTACAATAATGTGGCAAGATTGTTGCACTGAGAAGCATTGTAAACATGAACCATAAAGTATTATCAAGAGTACTACACCCAACGATTATAATGTCCTATGTGCAAAGAGACATAAACCTTTAACATACCAGGATTTGCAAGCAGAAATGAGAGCAATGTGGAAGAAACATGCCCAGACAGTTCCAGCAATATAGGGGTAACAGGATTAATAAAAATTAATTTACAGTCATACTTAAATATGCAAGCAATACACAGGACCCTGTATGAACTGTAGAAAGAGGCAATTCTGTGCACATTGCAGGTGCTGAGAAACATCAAAGACTAAAGCAATACTGATTTCATGAGTTTTAATTGTGCGCTGACTTAAGAATGGGATTTGTTCAAGGTATGTAAAAAATAAGAATGTGGAGAGATTAAACTAGACAGCAAGTATTGAACAGTGTCCCTTTACTCTAGGATTACACATAGTGTGGCAGTGAATGGGTGTGACACACAGCTGAAGAAATCTGGGGATGGATTATGACCTTAACAAGTGATACTTGTAGTGGTGCTTTTCTACATGTACAATAAGGCTACATATATGAAGTCGACCACTCCCCAGTCATTTTAGATACACAAATATATTGTAATACTTTTCCACTAAATGTAATGAGGCTTGTAAATACAGCTCAACTGGTCATGGAACTGAAAATTCAGATTAACACATACTTCATGTTTATATATGCAGTCGTTGTATAGATCTTTTATATAGATCATAGGTGAATATTAGGCTAACTGCCCTGAAGGGTCATTTTAAGCCGAGCTAATAACCCAAGGTCAGAATCAAATCAGGTGCTTTGTGTCTATGAGATGAAAAGCTGAACCATTATGCTAAACCCATAGTTATACAAATGTTTATTATATAACATCAAATGGTTGATTAAACTTGAAGAAATAACAAGATATTTATTATAAGGTAATCTGTTTCAAAATGCTTTTCTGTCTTTGTATGCACTCATCATGGTAATCTCAATAGCTTAACTGGTAGTGCACTTGTCTTTGATACAAAAGCCTTTGGGTTC
The DNA here is from genome assembly GCF_019279795.1 of Protopterus annectens. Lineage (NCBI taxonomy): Eukaryota > Metazoa > Chordata > Ceratodontiformes > Protopteridae > Protopterus > Protopterus annectens. The sequence goes on along the minus strand of NC_056747.1, from coordinate 131,473,585 downwards.
TATTTCCACACCAGCAAGTTCGATTAATTTTCTAATACTAACATTGCAATCAGCATAAGAGGGATGCTGTTCTGCTGAGTGTGCTGTTCTTTGATGAGGCATTTAAGTAAGGCTCCATCTCCTTGAGTTGGTGGTAGGTCAGGTGGATATAAAAGGTTCAGTGGCACCTACTGAAAAGAGTAGGAGTCCTTTATATACAAAAATAACTCTTGTTTACAAAATATTTGCATATTTAATATATTATAAATAAATGTGAATATTCAAATGTACAAACACATATTCATAATTTCCGATACAATCTTGCTAAATTTCCATCCTTATTAGACCTCCACTCCTTTTTCCATAACCACCATCTGATTTTACTTAACACTGTTGCTAAAATCCATTTACCATTAAACATAATTTTATGTATTCTTTCATTCCAAATAACCCATATAATATAAAATAACTTTTTATTTATTCTTTTAACATATTCTTTACTTTTATTCTTCGATTATCCATACTGACAATTTATCCATTACCAGTCTCCACAAAAAATCTTGACATTCTACTTTCTGATTAAACCGTTTGCTTCTTATTTTTATAGCTTTAATTTTTCATGTTATATTTTCCCATGGTTTTACATAGTAATGTTTTATCATTACTTTCTTATACCATACTTTTCTATCTTTTTATATATCATCAATTTTTATTTTCCACAAAAATACTTTTTCTTAGTAACATTTTATTTCTTTATTTATGCATTCTTTTTCTCTTTTACTCTTTTTACCATACCCCCAAATTTATCATACTTATACATTTTCAGTACTAATCTCTCTTTTCATTTATCTACTTTAACACTCTGTCCAATTTTAATGAAGCAGTCTATACCACTGGCTTAATTAACCCTACACCTTACATGCAAAACTCCTCTTCTTACTGAGTTTAACTTAGGACCCAATATAAATGAACAAAATTATCTGCAACATTTCCTTTTGAAATAGTGTAGGCAACATAAATACACTTGCTAAGTATGCTGTTTTCCCCATCAGTACTGAATTTATCAAATAAGCCTTTTTTCTGAATGATAATTTATATGTTCTCCAGAAAATACATTTGCTTTATTTCTTCTATTGTTTTTCCCATTGAATTCTACTTATATCTTTATTCCCAAATTTTATACCTAACACAGAAATTTCATTCATTGTAAAATATTTATCCCTGATGTTTACTACATCACCTAAACCATTACTTTTCTCTTTATTTAATGCCATCTCTATCATCTCTAAACACTCATTTGTGAAAATTATTAATTATTTTATCCAAATATTTTTGCAATTGTTATAATGTCATCAGCATTCTTAATCCTTCAGATGTTATATATCCCACCTCCTTCATTTTGTAGTTTATTTCACATCCTATCACATTCATACTTAATACCAAGAGTATACAACTTATTGGACATTCGTGTCTTACACCACTCTTCAAATGTACCTTTTGGCTTAACCAGCCATTTGCAAGTATATTTACTTTATTATTACTATATGCCAACATACATAATTTCCTAACTTTCTCAGTTATATTATATTCTTTCATTACTACCAATAAGACTTCATGTCCAGTTTTGTCAAATGCCATATTAAGATCTCCTATCATGATTTTTGCTTCTTCTTTTCTGTTCAAAACATCATCAACAATTTCTCTATCATTAACAATTCTTGGCAACCCTTCCCCTTTATACTATATATACTATCTTCCATAATATTTCCGATTTTAGTTTCAAATATCTTTTGTATTATTTTGATAACGATCTTATAATCATTATTATTCAATGCTATTAGTCTCCAGATTTGTAATTATATTCTATTTTTCTTATTCCATATGAATTTAAGTATTACACTACACAGTTCTTTATACATAAAACTTTCATTTAACCATTCATTCAAAATCTTTAAAAATATTTTTTTTGTCAGTCCCTTACATTTTTATACATTCAAACCCTATTCCATCTGGGCTTGCAGCCAAATCTATATTTACTAGTTCTAATACTTCATCTAGTTCATTTAAAAAATCTCCTTTTCCAACTCTTTATTCTCTTTTTCTGTTAACTTTATTTTACTTTCCATATTTTTATACAGCATACTCTTTTCTCTAAACATTTCTTGTACATATTGTACTACACTATTCATAATCTTTCTCTGAGTTTTCTATTTCTCTTTTTACTTTTTTAATTTCTCTCATTACACTACCATCTTTCTTTACTAATCTGCTTAAGTAACTTGGTACATCTTCTCTTTTTCCTTGTAAAAATATATTTGCTTATAAAACAATTCTTCCATTTTTTACTTGATTTCTTGTATATAATTATTTTTCTTTGTCAGAGTACTTTTAGCATTATGTTCTAAATCTTCCACTGCATAGTTATATGTTTATTTTATATTTTTCTTGCTCTACTTTTCTCGCATCATACTGCCACTGTAAAAAATAATTTTTTATATTTTTCCTTAAATATCACCCACCATTCAGACCATTTTTTTATAAAAATGTTCTCATAGTAATATGATCTTTCCATAACTATATTACTATTCCCTTTCCTTCCTCATGTCATGCTTTCTCATTTATCCTTTTTATTCTTTTGTTTATTTTTATATATTCCTTGTTTTCTTTTATCCCTAGCCATATTGCAAGATGTTCAGAAAATCCTGTTTCATCTACCTCCCCTTTTCTTATAACTAAACCTTCTGATACTATAATCTATTTCAGTTTTATACATATGCCTTTTGCAAGTCCATGAATTTTGTCCCAAAGTTTTAATTTACCACATCTTATAACTTCTAACATTTTTTATATCATTTCCTTTCTTTTTACACTTGTCTCTTAAATCCCAGTTAAAGTCTCCTTTTATTATATCATTCATATTAATTACTATATAGTCTAAAATCTGATGAAATAGTTCTGCAGACTTCTTCTTTCCATTTTAAGTCTACAGTGGTTAATCTTCCCATTTTTGCTAAAGTTACATCTAATATCTTTACTGTATTGCTTCAGAATATGGCTATTCCAGAACATTTCTCAATTCCCAATTTCTCATTTCCCAAATTCCAGATTATCTTTCCTCTCTATAGGTTCTCTCTTCGTAATTTTTTCATTTGTTAAAAATCGTGGGTCTTCTAATATAATTACATCTATATCACATGTATTATACCACTCCAAAATTTGTATTCTTCTTACTATATTCTTAATACTATTCATATTTATGGAAAGTGCTATAAAACTCTCACTTTCCCTTTTTCTTCGATTCATGGTTTCATAAATTCATAGCTAATTACTGGGCTAGCTTTCTTAATAAGCCATTCTAAGGCTAATCATTTTCCTATACAAAGCTGAAAATCAGACACTATACCTTGTGTTGATGAGTCAAACACTTTAATCATTATACTAAGCCCCAATATATATATATATATATATATATATATATATATATATATATATATTCTTTTTCATCCATTTTCTTTCTTTTTCTTTTGTGCTTATCCCTTTAAATTGTCTTTTTTTCTGTCTTTTACTCTTTTACCAATGGAATTCTTTTTTTTTCCATTTTACTATCTCCCAGTGTATGTCTTCTTCATCACTTATTTCAGAATCTTCATCTATGTCCTCTTTATTGTTTTTTGTTTCTCATCCATTTTTCTTCTATTTCTACTGCTTCTAAAATGTCTGCTCTTTGTGCATTTTCTTTCTTTTTCTTTTTCCTTACTGTTATTTTCATTTTTTTGCAATCCATCCATAAATGCCCAGTTTTGTTACATTTATAACATTTCAATTCACATTTTTTGCATAATGTCCCATTTCTCCACAAATATAACATTTTATTTTGTCAAAGTTACATATCAAATGTCCTTTTCCACAAAAAAAAATGTTTTGGTTTATCCCTAATATTTTACAACAATCATATTCCCCTCCACATTTATCATACTTGGTACATGTATATTTTTTCTCTTTCTATTTTAACACAATATTACAATCCCAGCCACCAGTTCATAAACCCATTTTGTCATAAATGTTTGCAATGTCCAGTATTTTTTTACATAAAGCTTTCAAATATCCTTTCAACATCTCTCTTTCTACCTCTGTATGGAATTGCACATGAATCTTCTTTTTTTGTTTCCTTGTTAAATACTTTTATCACTTTAAGATCCCATGGGTAACAGTCTTTCTTTTTCATATTCTACAAAGAAAAATTTCTATTAATAACAGTCTCAAATATAATGTCATTAAAAAGTCTCTTTGTTAATAATAATAAATGTTCTTACCTCATGTGCTTTTACACCCAAAGGAGCTATTAAATTGTCAGACACTTCATACCTGTCCATTTCTTTGTCTTATTTACTTTGAATCCTTACCGTGTACTTCTGTTTTTCATTTTCTTCTGCCTTCATTTCTGCTACTCCACTTTTGCCTTCTTTTACTTTCTCTACATATGTTTTCTTTTCCATCTCACCACTATTCTTCAGGATTGTCTCTGCATCCTCCGTTTGTATTTTCTCTGTAATGTCTCACCAGGAAACATCTTCATGTTCTGGCTCACTCTGCACCATCATTTCTTTAAGTAAATCATCCTGCAACCCTCCCAAATGGAGAGTCATAATTATACATCCATCATATACATACATAAACTGAAAGGTGAATATTTAATACAGCACACAGTGATTGAGACTGTAGACTCATTTAAGGACATGGGTATATGGGTAGATTCAGCTATGAGTTTTTCTAATCATATCAACCAATTGGCTAATGATAGTTATAGAACTATAGGTTGTATAAAAAGATTTATAAAGTCTAGGAAATCAAACATAATGAAGTCATTGTTTGTTAGCTACATTAGACCCAAACTTGAGTATGGAATAGCAATATGGAAACCCTATAGGAAAACAAGCATGAATAAACTGGAAAGAGTACAGTGGAAATACACTAAGGGCATCCATGGATGTGAAAATCTAAGTTATTATGAAAGACTAAAATATCTGAACTTGTACAGTGTCTCTTACATATATTTAAGAGGAGATCTTATTCAGGTATATAGGGCATTTAGGGACAACTACCTCTGGGAATGTTATGGGTTATCAAAAAGTACTAGAGAATCATCAGATAAACTATGTAGAAGATTCTATAGGAATGAGAAGAGTACTAATTGGTTCTCTGATAGAGTAGCTGATGCTTGGAACAGACTACCAAAGTACATTAAAGCAAGTACTAGTTTAGATATTTCTAAGAACAGCCTGGACGTTTATTATGGGAACAAGTGTTTTGGCATATTGGCAAGCTAGAAGGGCTTTAATGCCAGCGCTTGAAACATTTGTATGTATGTATCATTTGCTGAATCATCTCCATCAAACAGGTTTCTTTGAAACATTTCCCAGAATCCTGCACACATTCTTTGGTCTCAAGATTTGCTTTCTCATTCATTTACTTCACTTCTCCATCATCTCCTTCTCTCTCCATCTGCCTTCCTGTTTCTCCAGGACACTTCTGCACTTGAGACAGAAACAGAAAGTGATCCTCCAAAATGGGTCCCACTCACAACAATGATGGGTAGGGGAAGTTCCCCTGATATCCTGCTCAAATTTCCCCTAGATAGTATGAATACCAATGTAGGTCTCTCCTGAAAATAGACCATTAGCTTGGTGGAACTAACCTGGTCAGCAAAGTGTAAATAAAAAAAATCTTTCTCTCGTGTACTCTCATATATTCCATTAATACTCCATTCAGTGTTATAACACATGAAAACTGAAAACTATTCAAAAGAGTTAATTTGCAATCAGATCCCATCATAAGTAACCTGCTACTATAGTTTCATATTAATAAAACATCAACGTAAAACATATAATGAAGTAAATCTAGTAGAAATAGTTTAGTGCAAGTGTTTTCCTGTCATGATCATCGCTTATTGTTTTTCATAGGTTCATAGGTTCATACTAGACTATCTGCCCTAGGGCATTTATAAGCCTAGCCAGAGTGTGTTTGGCTTTTGCCACCCATTTTAAATAAATTTTGCTATGCCCTTTTTCGAGGTTAGTATACTGTGCCTCTGTCTAACAGTGACACAGAAGTGATACCCGGGGTAAACCTACGATCCCCCATCCACTCATCAAGATTCCTCTTGAAGAGAGTCAATGAGGGACTCTGCCTAACCTGGACTGGGATTTTATTCCAGAGTGAAGGGAACCTCTGGGTTATGAATCTGTCCCTCCAGCATGTCCTATTTATTTCAGTGCTGAGGTTCAAGTCTCTCGAGCGCGTAGCTCAATGGGATTTGGATTTTCTGAGGTGCAGCATGTCCATTAATTCCGGGTTGGGCATGGCTTTATATGTCAGGCACAGATCGCCTCTGAGCAGGCGGTATGCCACTGAGTAGAGCTGGAGTTTCTTTAACCGGGCAGCATATGGCATCTGTTTGAGCCCTTTGATTCTCTTGGTGAGGTACTTTTGGGGTCTTTCCAGTTGCTGCAGGTGTCTGGTAAGGTACATCCCAAAAGGGGCATTGTACTCAATTATGGGCCTGATGAGGGATGAGTAAAGAGGCACGATGACCTTCCCTGATCTAGATGTGAATCCCTTCATGATTAGGTGGGCTATATAAAATGTTCTTCTAACCACTTTGGCCACGTGGTTGTCAAATGAGAGATTGCTATCAACTTGGGTGCCCAGGTCTCTAATTACTTCTTCCATGCTTAATGGATTACCACCTATGTGGTAATTTCTGGGCACTTTGTTTTTGCCAAAGGGGATGACTATACACTTTTTGGCATTTAGCTTGAGGCCATGGCTCTGGCACCAGTTGTCTGTTTCCATGAGGTCCTTTTGGAGGATGCTTGTGTCAGCTGGAGAGTCGATTATAGCGCCCAGTTTGCAGTCATCTGCGGACTTGGTCAGCCACAGTCCTTCCGTGTTGGCCTGTACCTCCGAGAAATATATACCAAACAGGAGAGGTCCCAGGACTGAGCCTTGTGGGATGCCACTTATAACTGGTTTGGAATCTGACATGGCTCCAACAATTCTAACCATGTGGGTTCTGTCCTTGAGCCAGTTTGTAACCCATCTAGTGATGTAGGGGTTTATATTTAAGCTGGTGAGCTTAACTATAATGCCTGAGTGGGGTATTGTATTTTGCGAGGTCCAGGTAGGCTGTGTGGACCACCTTCCCCTCATCAATGGCCTTGGTGACTGTTTCAAAGAAATCGACCAGGTTTAAGAGGCAGGATCTGCCCTTAACAAAGCTGAACTGGGTAGGATCCAGTGTCTGTAGGTCCCCAATATCTTTTTTTATGAGGTCCCTGATGATCCTTTCCATAGCTTTGCAGACCAAGCTAGTCAGGCTTATGGGTCGATAGTTTCCAGGATCCGTTGAGGCACCACCTTTGTGGAGAGGGACCACTGTTGCTGTACGCCACTCTTTGGGTACATATCCTGTGGTAAGGCTGAGATTGAACAGTAGTTTTATGTTTGGGTTTAGCTCTTCTTGGAGTTCATGTAGGACGCAGCCCAGGACACTATCTGGTCCCATTGATGCTGTGTTTTTTGCTTTGGAGAAGGCGGCTCTTACCTGAGCATCTGAGATGTCAGGGGGGCAGCACTCTGCTGGGATAGGTATTTGCCCTTTTGGTGGGGAGGGGGGGGAGAAGTTTGCACTGAACCTGTCAGCTAGGATGTTGGCAATGTCTGTGGGTTCGGTGTATTTTTTGTCATTTTGGACTAATTCTGAGCATATCTGGGAATTCCCACCCAGGTTCCTAACATAACTAAAGAAAGCCTTGTGATTATCCTTAGTGTCCTGTGCAATTCTTCTCTCGAAGCTGGCCTTAGATGATTTTATGAGTGCCCGTAGTTTTTTGCTAACACTGATCAGAGATGCCTTCCCTTTTTGGGATTTTGCTCTATCATGTAGTAGCTTCCTCTTTCTATTGTATAGTTTGTTTATGGCTGGGGTCCACCAGACAGGACGTCTGCCTTTGGAGGATTGGGTCTTGGTTTTATTTGGGATTGCATGATCCATGCATTCCTGAAGGTGTTTATAGAATGCGTTTATAAAGGATTCTGCGATCTGGGCCGTATTTTCCACAGGCCGGGGGGCTTTAAAGGATTCCACCTCGGTTTTGAGGAGTGTGAAATTTGCTTTAGAGAAGTTTTTCACTGTGGTTTTCTGGGCAGGGGGTGGGGTCGGGATGTGAATATCCAGTGAGATTAGTTTATGGTCTGATCTTACCAGTGAGGGATACACTTCTGGTCTGGAGCATAGAGTCCCCATGTTGGTGATGATCAGGTCCAGTATGTTTTCCCCTCTTGTGGGAGTGGTAACAAGTTGTTCCATAGCATTTGTGTTTATAAATTCTAGGAACCTTTGAGCTAGGGTGTTGGAGCTAGAGTAATTCTCCCAGTCTATGTTTGGGTAGTTGAAGTCGCCCAATATATTGGTGTTTGGAGAGACCTTCATATTTTCCAGTGTTCTCAGGAAGGCCGAGTGGGGTTCCTGGGTTTGGGAGGGTGGTCTGTAGCAGGCTATAAACTGGAAGGCAGTTTTACCCACTGTTAGTTGCACATGGATAGTCTCTGATGCTTCGTGCTGTGCCACCAACCTGGAGGTGTGGGTATCTTTGATGAATATTGATACTCCCCCTCCTTTTCTGGTTCAGTCCAAGTTTTGGGGCCGAAAAGCATGGTATGAGGTATAACCTGGTAGTGCTGGGGTGCTCTCTGGAGCCTTGAACCAGGTTTCTATTACTGCACAGATATCGATGTTCTCCATGCTAAGGAGAGTTTCGAGTGCATGCATCTTGAAGTTTAGACTTCTGGCATTGAGTAGCATTACTCTTAGTTTCTTATCCCTTGTGATACCTATGGAGGTGGGTTTGTCTTTTGAGCCTTGCCTAAAAAAAGGCACTATGGGGGTAGCAAGAGCCTTTGCCAATATCCAAAAGCCCAGGGGTGACAGGTGCAAGCCGTCCCTAGCGAAGCATCGTGGCTTGTCGAGCATGTCATCCCAGGCTGACAGGCATTGGATCCCCTTTGAATGACACCAATACTTAAGCCAATTGTTGAAATTGATCATCTTGTCTTCATATTGTGGCATCATTCTTGGTGAGGGTAAGATGCTACTCAAGGTCAGGGTCATAACAGCCTGGGCCACATGCTCAGAGAGCTCCTCTATGTCTCTTTTCATGTAGTCCAGGGAGGTACGTCTCAGGTCATTCACACCAGCATGGACAATAACTGAGTCATATTTGTACTTGCCTTGGAGTGACCTGAGTGCTTGTGTTATGTGGCGGATCCTAGCGCCCAATAGGCAGCTCACCATGACCTTCTCCTTGTTCAGCCTGGTGAGCGGGACGTCAGTGTGCCTGACGATAGAATCACCTATTACAAGTGTATAAGGTGTGTTGTTCAGCCTTAAGGGCTGTGACTGTTCTGCACACTGGCTTTGTGAGCTATGTGTTGCATGTGTTTTGTTTTCGGGTAGCGGTTGCTTGGGTGTCTGCTTTGGAGGTCTCTGCTGCTTAGGCAGATTTTTATTTAGAGCCTCCGAGTATGTTTTTGTGTGTTTATGTGTTTGGTTTGCTGTCGTGGTAGGTCTATGTGAGACTGGAATTGTAGTGAGTGTGGTTTCTTTCTCCTCCTGACAGGTTTCGCCAGTACTGAGTTGAGAGAGCTTAGCCTCCAGTTTGGCTATATGGTTGCATCTCTCACATGTGTTGGAATTTGTTGGGAGGAGGAGAGGGTTGTCTGTGTACATGAGGCAGGTGTAACATTGCCTCAAGATTCCCAGATTCACCAGCTGGACCGGAGAGGAGATTGACAACTGACATTTGGACATGCTAGAATAGTATTGGGAATTCCTTTATAATTGAAAAAAAGGGCCAATGGGGAACAAGGTACTCAAGGGGAGTTTGGGAGGGTGTAGTGCTTTTAATTTTTAGTGCTGACTTATATAATTGCTTTAGTGAGCAAGTGCCAGGTAACTTAAATGCAATGTGTTACAGGTAACTTAAATGCAAAAATGACAAACAGTAACTTTCTTTCAAGTGAAACAAGGAAATAAGTACAGTAAGCAATGCAGATGTCACTAGGGATCCACAGAAGTGCTGAAAAGCCACGTTTTAGGTGGAATTAGCGTTTCAGGGAAATAACAAGCAAACAAGCATACAAACAAAGCTAGATTCAGCAGGCCTGGATGTAGTCTATGCTACAGCAAACAAGGTGTACCAATTTCAGTAAGAAACAGTTCAAATTTGCATGCACTATAAGCCTTTAACCAGAAATTCCCAGCTCAGAAGGGCAGAGTCCAGCCTCTCCTCCCACAAGAGTGCAGACCACGAACCTTCTTAATGTAAAATAACTGGCCTGAAGCCCAAGTGCTTAAACCAGAACTAATACACTTTTAGAATAACAGACACTGAGCCCTCAATCAGCAGTTCCCAACTTAGAAGGATGTAAGCTACCTGTCCTGCCACCACAGTGCAGGCCACAAACCTTCCTAATGTAAAACAACTGGTCTGACCCCAAGTGCTTAATCCAAAAGACTTAGAATGATAGCTACACTTTAATCAAGTTACTACCAAGCAGTAATACATACAATTGAATACTTTAAAGAATGCCTGGATTAGTGCTCAAGTTATACAAACAAAGCTAGATTCAGCAGGCCTGGATCTAGTCTATGCTACAGCAAACAAGGTGTACCAATTTAGTAAGAAACAGTTCAAATATGCAGGCACTATAAGCCTTTAACCAGAAATTCCCAGCTCAGAAGGGCAGAGTCCAGCCTCTACTCCCACAAGAGTGCAGACCACGAACCTTTTTAATGTAAAATAACTGGCCTGAAGCCCAAGTGCTTAAACCAGAACTAATACACTTTTAAAATAACAGACACTGAGCCCTCAATCAGCAGTTCCCAACTTAGAAGGATGTAAGCTACCTGTCCTGCCACTACAGTGCAGAGCACAAACATTCTTAATGTAAAACAACTGGTCTGAAGCCCAAGTGCTTAAACTAAAAGGCTTAGAGTGAGTTACACCAAGCAGTAATAAATACAATTGAGTACTTTTAAGATGATGCAAAAGCAAAATAAAGTAGGAAGAAACACAAATACAGTAAAAGCAGATTTTTTTTTTTTTGAGTGAGCAAATGAGATGGGCCCAGGAGGAGTATCCAAGTGCAAATTTACAAGAGGGGCGGGCAGTTTCAAAGCCACCAAGATTAACACCAACACAAAAACAGGGAGGATGGGCGGGAACCTACTGAAAAACAGAGTCACAGCTTCCAGCTAGATATTCCTCAATGCAACACAAACAAATTACTTTAAAAATTGCAGATAAAAGTTACTTAGCTTTACTTATGCGTTCAAGTTGATTGCATGCAGGTCTTAACCAGCCAAAGCTCACAGTTTAAACAGAAAATAATTCACTGCACCACTTGTATAAGACAGAAACTGAAAAACAATGAAGGAAACTAACCCCACCTATCACTGGCTATGCAGGTTTTTAAGAAGCCTTAACTGAAAATACCGTATGTACTACTGAAAAACAGAGTCACAGCTTCCAGCTAGATATTCCTCAATGCAACACAAACAAATTACTTTAAAAAGTGCAGATAAATGTTACTTAGCTTCACTTATGCATTCAAGTTGATAGCATGCAGGTCTTAACCGGCCAAAGCTCACAGTTTAAACAGAAGATAATTCACTGTACCACTTGTATAAGACAGAAACTGAATAACAATGAAGGAAACTACCCCCACCTATCACTGGCTATGCAGGTTTTTAACAAGCCTTAACTGAAAATACCACATGTACTACTGAAAAACAGAGTCACAGCTTCCAGCTAGATATTCCTCAATGCAACACAAACAATTTACTTTAAAAAGTGCAGATAAACGTTACTTAGCTTCACTTATGCATTCAAGTTGATAGCATGCAGGTCTTAACCCGCCAAAGCTCACAGTTTAAACAGAAGATAATTCACTGTACCACTTGTGTAAGACAGAAACTGAATAACAATGAAGAAAACTAACCCCACCTATCACTGGCTATGCAGGTTTTTAACAAGCCTTAACTGAAAATACCACATGTACTACTGAAAAACAGAGTCACAGCTTCCAGCTAGATATTCCTCAATGCAACACAAACAAATTGCTTTAAAAAGTGCAGATAAACGTTACTTAGCTTCACTTATGCGTTCAAGTTGATAGCATGCCAGTCTTAACCGGCCAAAGCTCACAGTTTAAACAGAAGATAATTCACTGTACCACTTGTATAAGACAGAAACTGAATAACAATGAAGGAAACTACCCCCACCTATCACTGGCTATGCAGGTTTTTAACAAGCCTTAACTGAAAATACCACATGTACTACTGAAAAACAGAGTCACAGCTTCCAGCTAGATATTCCTCAATGCAACACAAACAAATTACTTTAAAAAGTGCAGATAAAAGTTACTTAGCTTCACTTATGCATTCAATTTGATAGCATGCAGGTCTTAACCGGCCAAAGCTCACAGTTTAAAAAGAAGGTAATTCACTGTACCACTTGTATAAGACAGAAACTGAATAACAATGAAGGAAACTACCCCCACCTATCACTGGCTATGCAGGTTTTTAACAAGCCTTAACTGAAAATACCACATGTACTACTGAAAGACAGAGTCACAGCTTCCAGCTAGATATTCCTCAATGCAACACAAACAAATTACTTTAAAAAGTGCAGATAAAAGTTACATAGCTTCACTTATGAGTTCAAGTTGATAGCATGCAGATCTTAACCGGCCAAAGCTCACAGTTTAAACAGAAGATAATTCACTGTACCACTTGTATAAGACAGAAACTGAATAACAATGAAGGAAACTACCCCCACCTATCACTGGCTATGCAGATTTTTAACAAGCCTTAACTGAAAATACCACATGTACTACTGAAAAACATAGTCACAGCTTCTAGCTAGATATTCCTCAATGCAACACAAACAAATTACTTTAAAAAGTGCAGATAAAAGTTACTTAGCTTCACTTATGCGTTCAATTTGATAGCATGCAGGTCTTAACCGGCCAAAGCTCACAGTTTAAACAGAAGATAATTCACTGTACCACTTGTATAAGACAGAAACTGAATAACAATGAAGGAAACTACACCCACCTATCACTGGCTATGCAGATTTTTAACAAGCCTTAACTGAAAATACCACATGTACTACTGAAAAACAGAGTCACAGCTTCCAGCTAGATATTCCTCAATGCAACACATACAAATTACTTTAAAAAGTGCAGATAAAAGTTACTTAGCTTCACTTATGCGTTCAAGTTGATAGCATGCAGGTCTTAACTGGCTAAAGCTCACAGTTTAAACAGAAGATAATTCACTGTACCACTTGTATAAGACAAAAACTGAATAACAATGAAGGAAACCACCCCCACCTATCACTGGCTATGCAGGTTTTTAACAAGCCTTAACTGTAAATACCACATGTACTACTGAAAAACAGAGTCACAGTTTCCCGCTAGATATTCCTCAATGCAACACAAACAAATTACTTTAAAAAGTGCAGATAAAAGTTACTTAGCTTCACTTATGCATTCAAGTTGATAGCATGCAGATCTTAACTGGCCAAAGCTCACAGTTTAAACAGAAGATAATTCACTGTACCACTTGTATAAGACAGAAACTGAATAACAATGAATTAAACTACCCCCACCTATCACTGGCTATGCAGGTTTTTAACAAGCCTTAACTGAAAATACCACATGTACTACTGAAAAACAGAGTCACAGCTTCCAGCTAGATATTCATCAATGCAACACAAACAAATTACTTTAAAAAGTGCAGATAAAAGTTACTTAGCTTCACTTATGCGTTCAAGTTGATAGCATGCAGGTCTTAACCGGCCAAAGCTCACAGTTTAAACAAAGATAATTCACTCTACCACTTGTATAAGACAGAAACTGAATAACAATGAAGGAAACCACCCCCACCTATCACTGGCTATGCAGGTTTTTAACAAGCCTTAACTGAAAATACCACATGTACTACTGAAAAACAGAGTCACAGTTTCCAGCTAGATATTCCTCAATGCAACACAAACAAATTACTTTAAAAAGGGCAGATAAAAGTTACTTAGCTTCACTTTTGCGTTCAAGTTGATAGCATGCAGGTCTTAACCGGCCAAAGCTCACAGTTTAAACAGAAGATAATTCACTGTACCACTTGTATAAGACAGAAACTGAATAACAATGAAGGAAACTACCCCCACCTATCACTGGCTATGCAGGTTTTTAACAAGCCTTAACTGAAAATACCACATATACTACTGAAAAACAGAGTCACAGCCTCCAGCTAGATATTCCTCAATGCAACACAAACAAATTACTTTAAAAAGTGCAGATAAAAGTTACTTAGCTTCACTTATGAGTTCAGGTTGATAGCATGCAGGTCTTAACCGGCCAAAGCTCACAGTTTAAACAGAAGATAATTCACTGTACCACTTGTATAAGACAGAAACTGAATAACAATGAAGGAAACTACCCCCACCTATCACTGGCTATGCAGGTTTTTAACAAGCCTTAACTGAAAATACCACATGTACTACTGAAAAACAGAGTCACAGCTTCCAGCTAGATATTCCTCAATGCAACACAAACAAATTACTTTAAAAGTGCAGATAATAGTTACTTAGCTTCACTTATGCGTTCAAGTTGATAGCATGCAGGTCTTAACTGGCCAAAGCTCACAGTTTAAACAGAAGATAATTCACTGTACCCCTTGTATAAGACAGAAACTGAATAACAGTGAAGGAAGCTACCCCACCTATCACTGGATATACAGGTTTTTAACAAGCCTTAACTGAAAATACCACATGTACTACTGAAAAACAGAGTCACAGCGTCCAGTTAGATATTCCTCAATGCAACACAAACAAATTACTTTAAAAAGTGCAGATAAAAGTTACTTAGCTTCACTTATGCGTTCAAGTTGATAGCATGCAGGTCTTAACCGGCCAAAGCTCACAGTTTAAACAGAAGATAATTCACTGTACCACTTGTATAAGACAGAAACTGAATAACAATGAAGGAAACTACCCCCACCTATCACTGGCTATGCAGGTTTTTAAGAAGCCTTAACTGAAAATACCACATGGACTACTGAAAAACAGAGTCACAGCTTCCAGCTAGATATTCCTCAATGCAACACAAACAAATTACTTTAAAAAGTGCAGATAAATGTTACTTAGCTTCACTTATGCTTTCAAGTTGATAGCATGCAGGTCTTAACCGGCCAAAGCTCACAGTTTAAACAAAGATAATTCACTGTACCACTTGCATAAGACAGAAACTGAATAACAATGAAGGAAACTACCCCCACCTATCACTGGCTATGCAGGTTTTTAACAAGCCTTAACTGAAAATACCACATGTACTACTGAAAAACAGAGTCACAGCTTCCAGATAGATATTCCTCAATGCAACACAAACAATTGACTTTAAAAAGTGCAGATAAAAGTTACTTAGCTTCACTTATGCGTTCAAGTTGATAGCATGCAGGTCTTAACCAGCCAAAGCTCACAGTTTAAACAGAAGATAATTCACTGTACCACTTGTATAAGACAGAAACTGAATAACAATGAAGGAAACTACCCACACCTATCACTGGCTATGCAGGTTTTTAACAAGCCTTAACTGAAAATACCACATGTACTACTGAAAAACAGAGTCACAGCTTCCAGCTAGATATTCCTCAATGCAACACAAACAAATTACTTTAAAAAGTGCAGATAAAAGTTACTTAGCTTCACTTATGCGTTCAAGTTGATAGCATGCAGGTCTTAACCAGCCAAAGCTCACAGTTTAAACAGAAGATAATTCACTGTACCACTTGTATAAGACAGAAACTGAATAACAATGAAGGAAGCTACCCCCACCTATCACTGGCTATGCAGGTTTTTAACAAGTCTTAATTAAAAATACCACATGTACTACTGAAAAACAGAGTCACAGCTTCCAGTTAGATATTCCTCAATGCAACACAAACAAATTACTTTAAAAAGTGCAGATAAAAGTTACTTAGCTTCACTTATGCGTTCAAGTTGATAGCATGCAGGTCTTAACCGGCCAAAGCTCACAGTTTAAACAGAAGATAATTCACTGTACCACTTGTGTAAGACAGAAACTGAATAACAATGAAGGAAACTACCCCCACCTATCACTGGCTATGCAGGTTTTTAAGAAGCCTTAACTGAAAATACCACATGTACTACTGAAAAACAGAGTCACAGCTTCCAGCTAGATATTCCTCAATGCAACACAAACAAATTACTTTAAAAAGTGCAGATAAATGTTAGTTAGCTTCACTTATGCTTTCAAGTTGATAGCATGCAGGTCTTAACCGGCCAAAGCTCACAGTTTAAACAAAGATAATTCACTGTACCACTTGTATAAGACAGAAACTGAATAACAATGAAGGAAACCACCCCCACCTATCACTGGCTATGCAGGTTTTTAACAAGCCTTATTTGAAAATACCACATGTACTACTGAAAAACAGAGTCACAGCTTCCAGATAGATATTCCTCAATGCAACACAAACAAATTACTTTAAAAAGTGCAGATAAAAGTTACTTAGCTTCACTTATGTGTTCAAGTTGATAGCATGCAGGTCTTAACCGGCCAAAGCTCACAGTTTAAACAAAGATAATTCACTGTACCACTTGTATAAGACAGAAACTGAATAACAATGAAGGAAACCACCCCCACCTATCACTGGCTATGCAGGTTTTTAACAAGCCTTAAATGAAAATACCACATGTACTACTGAAAAACAGAGTCAAAGCCTCCAGCTAGATATTCCTCAATGCAACACAAACAAATTACTTTAAAAAGTGCAGATAAAAGTTATTTAGCTTCACTTATGCGTTCAGGTTGATAGCATGCAGGTCTTAACCGGCCAAAGCTCACAGTTTAAACAGAAGATAATTCACTGTACCACTTGTATAAGACAGAAACTGAATAACAATGATGGAAACTACCCCCACCTATCACTGGCTATGCAGGTTTTTAACAAGCCTTAACTGAAAATACCACATGTACTACTGAAAAACAGAGTCACAGCTTCCAGCTAGATATTCCTCAATGCAACACAAACAAATTACTTTAAAAAGTGCAGATAAAAGTTACTTAGCTTCACTTATGCGTTCAAGTTGATAGCATGCAGGTCTTAACCGGCCAAAGCTCACAGTTTAAACAGAAGATAATTCACTGTACCACTTGTATAAGACAGAAACTGAATAACAATGAAGGAAACTACCCCCACCTATCACTGGCTATGCAGGTTTTTAACAAGCCTTAACTGAAAATACCACATGTACTACTGAAAAACAGAGTCACAGCTTCCAGCTAGATATTCATCAATGCAACACAAACAATTGACTTTAAAAAGTGCAGATAAAAGTTACTTAGCTTCACTTATGAGTTCAAGTTGATAGCATGCAGGTCTTAACCAGCCAAAGCTCACAGTTTAAACAGAAGATAATTCACTGTACCACTTGTATAAGACATAAACTGAATAACAATGAAGGAAACTACCCCCACCTATCACGGCTATGCATGTTTTTAACAAGCCTTAACTGAAAATACCACCTGTACTACTGAAAGACAGAGTCACAGCTTCCAGCTAAATATTCCTCAATGCAACACAAACAAATTACTTTAAAAAGTACAGATAAAAGTTACTTAGCTTCACTTATGCATTCAATTTGATAGCATGCAGGTCTTAACTGGCCAAAGCTCACAGCTTTAAAAGAAGATAATTCACTGTACCACTTGTATAAGACAGAAACTGAATAACAATGAAGTAAACTACCCCCACCTATCACTGGCTATGCAGGTTTTTAACAAGCCTTAACTGAAAATACCACATGTACTACTGAAAAACAGAGTCACAGTTTCCAGCTAGATATTCCTCAATGCAACACAAACAAATTACTTTAAAAAGTGCAGATAAAAGTTACTTAGCTTCACTTATGCATTCAAGTTGATAGCATGCAGGTCTTAACCGGCCAAAGCTCACAGTTTAAACAGAAGATAATTCACTGTACCACTTGTATAAGACAAAAACTGAATAACAATGAAGGAAACTACCCCCACCTATCACTGGCTATGCAGGTTTGTAACAAGCCTTAACTGAAAATACCACATGTACTACTGAAAAACAGAGTCACAGCTTCCAGCTAGATATTCCTCAATGCAACACAAACAAATTACTTTAAAAAGTGCAGATAAAAGTTACTTAGCTTCACTTATGCGTTCAAGTTGATAGCATGCAAGTCTTAACCGGCCAAAGCTCACAGTTTAAACAGAAGATAATTCACTGTACCATTTGTATAAGACAGAAACTGAATAACAATGAAGGAAACTACCCCCACCTATCACTGGCTATGCAGGTTTTTAACAAGCCTTAACTGAAAATACCACATGTACTACTGAAAAACAGAGTCACAGCTTCCAGCTAGATATTCCTCAATGCAACACAAACAAATTACTTAAAAAGTGCAGATAAACGTTACTTAGCTTCACTTATGCTTTCAAGTTGATAGCATGCAGGTCTTAACCGGCCAAAGCTCACAGTTTAAACAAAGATAATTCACTGTACCACTTGTATAAGACAGAAACTGAATAACAGTGAAGGAAACTACCCCACCTATCACTGGCTATGCAGGTTTTTAAGAAGCCTTAACTGAAAATACCACATGTACTACTGAAAGACAGAGTCACAGCTTCCAGCTAGATATTCCTCAATGCAACACAAACAAATTACTTTAAAAAGTGCAGATAAAAGTTACTTAGCTTCACTTATGAGTTCAAGTTGATAGCATGCAGGTCTTAACCAGCCAAAGCTCCCACTAGTAAGTTCTGTTTTCTGCTGACACTGCCAACCTCATTTCCTTGCTAGATCTCTTTTATTTCCTCAGAGTAACATCTGCCCTTGGGAGTTATGCATTGAGAAAAGCAAACCCTTTTCTGTGGATACTGAGTCTTATCTGGGCACAGTACCTATCTGCAGGTGAGTGTATTGAGTACCTAGTACTAATGGGTTTACTGCACATCAGTCAAATGGCACCAGAAATACTCTGTCTATGGATAGAAACCTCTTCTGCAACATCAACAGAATGGTTTGGAGGGACAGGTATAGGTCATGGAGGATACCACTACTATGGAACAGACCCCCCATTCACATGAAATAAAGTTCATCCCTTGTCCATATTCAAGCACAACTTAGATCCATGGATGGGAAACAGAAAATGTACCCCAGGACTGCCCCCTGTATTACTAATGGATAGAGACAGTTCCTAGATGCTTTATCCCATGCATGCATCCCCTCAAATTATCTGTGGTATGATCCCAGTTATTCTCATTAGGGACAATATTTAATTGGCAGTCATGGGGCGGGTAAGGCCAGTCATCTCTAACCAAATGAGACAGGTTAATTTGAGCACAGAATGTGAAATTTTCTAGGCTTAAGATGCCCCTCAAGGGCTGCTAGCCTAGTACTCACCGATGAACTTAAGAAGGAGAACCAAGTGGGTTTCATTTCTAAGCCAGTGCTGCTCAGTGTTGTTGTCCTTTGAAAGGATTATTGCATTTCACCCACTTCATCTTGGCTGAATCCCCACCCCGCTTCCTAAGGTTGTTTCCAGGTGTACGGCACTGGTGCCATAAATGAACAGTGCCTATATGTCACTGTGTGTTAGATAAACTTCCAGCAATTCCATAATATCCAGGAGAAAACTAAAAAGTAAAGACTGTATGCCCCAGTAAGATGTTTACTTAAGATGCAATGACAACCCCCTTTGTGATGAGTCACTTGGGTGTTTCAAAAAAAATAAAAAAATATATATATATAATTCCTGCCATGACCAAGCTCTAAGTTCCACTAATAATGATATATTACAGTGACATATATTACACATCACTGTAAATGTTTCACTGTCCTGGATATTATATATATAGTTCCTACATTTTACCTGAGAAGGAAGGCGGGATACATACATGTCATTGGTGATGGATCCACTACTAGCCTGGATATCTTGTTTTGGACTCTCTTATGGATCTTGTAGATCTCTGGCCAAAGTATGTAGTTCTGTCTGGTCCACCTTAGAAAGGTAAACATCCTAGGAGCAATGATCTAGCAACAATAGAAATAATAAATTCCAGTTGAGGATCTCAGAGGTTTAAAAAGAATTGTAAAGAATTTGCGGGAGCCTACTTCATGCTTTCAGTTCTTTAAAAGATTTGAACACAGGGAGAAGGCATCTGTCTTTCATAATAAAAGAACGTAATGCAGAACTTTGGCCAGAAATCTACAAGATCCATAAGAGAGTCTGAAGCAAGGCATCCTGGCTAGAAGTGGATCCAGCACCAATGATGTGTATGATTCCTACCTTCCCTCCCAAGTACAACATAGGAATTTTATATATATATATATATATATAATACCCAGGACATTAAAACATTTAGTGGTGCAGAATATATGTCACTGTAATATATTGTTATTAATAGAGGTTAGTGCTTGATCATGGCAACACCGTTTGTATGTTACCTTACGTGTACTATAAACTGTTGAGCTATTTAATGCATATACATAAAGCAATTTAACAAATTAACACGCTGGTTTGATGCCTGATACACATTATAAGAAGGAAATTCTAACATAATGTGGTTAACACAATGCTGTAAACTTTTCTTGAAATGGCTACACTATCCAATTGTCACATTAAACTCAGTTCTTCAAGTACTTCAGTAACATGGCAGCTGCTCAAAAACTTAATGGTATTATTAGGTTTGGTGACCTAATGTTTATCTATTCCATAGTATATAAATGTACTGTTTCAAATGCAAAACTAAGTAAATAAAATATTGTTTGCCAGAGAAATGTTCATTATTATGGTACAACCAATTAAAGCAATGATAGGCAGTGAGTTTCCCCAAGTGCATACTTTGGAGAAAATGTAGCAGTAGTCAGGAAAAATGTAGGAGGTACGTTAATTGAGTCTACACTAGTGCCTTTTAAAGGGGAGCACTTTGTAATTCTGGCATCTCCGAGGAGTGAAAGCTGCCTTCTCTGCCTCAGTCAGAGAGCTACAGACATGCAGACACATGACCCCAAATGAAGATGTTGGCACTGCCTTTTGATGGAGTCATGTTTCTTCATATTATATTTTGTAAATCCCTTAGGGCAGCAGATGTCTTTGTCTGGAACAAAGTAAATATGGCAAGCCCTCAATGAAAATAAAATAAAAATAAAAATATATGTTGTTTCACAAGTTTGAACGCTTGCCATGTAGAACATTTCAAAATCTATGAACTTCTTAATAGTCCAGATTTCTCTTGCCAAATGATAAGGTTGGTGGTAGAGTAGTCTCAAGACCTTATATGGGGGGGGGGCAAATAAGGGCAATGATATTAGTAGCTTACCATTAATTTATACAATAATGTCTGTAATTTTATGAACATGTATGACAAACAAACATAGAAACCATGATATGTCAGCATGCTAATATTCTTAGAAAAAGATTCATCTTTAAATATTTTTAAAGAACAGTTTCTGATGTATGTTAGAAAAGTTCACTTTGAAGAAGAGGATTTGGTTCATCTGCACCACTGAGCTACCTGGGGTACTTTTGGTGACAGGTGATGTGAAACAGTTGTCCTTTCTGGCAAAAAAAAAAGCCCCCCCCCCAAATTTCCCTATAGTACCTGACAGTACTAGTCAGGGTGAGGGGATTGCATGAAGTTCTTAAAATCCTGCAGGACATCTCTTGCTAAGATTGCAGGTAGCTTTCAGACCTTCAGTTAGACATGTACAGCCCTCTTATTTCTAAGTCAGAAGGTTTTTTTTTATCACATCTCAGACCCATTATAAGGTTGGTTTCTTAGGCCAAGTCTAACAGGAATCACTTGCTGAGACACAGTTTCATCCTACATGTTTTCTAACAGCATTAAATAGAACTCTAAAGCTACAAACTAGTAACAACCTAGAGCTTGTCGTCATGGGTTTGATTCCTTCAATCCACTTGTATTCTATATTACTCTAAGCATGTTTTAAGTAGTGCCCCATGTCACCAGAACAACAGGCACCTTTACCTAATATGTTTCTCTAGGTAAACATATAAATATATGTTGTTATTATTTTCCTTTGGTAAGCATGCGTTTGTAGCAGGGCACAGTATACATTCTGAAGGGCAGCGTCTCTGCAGTGCAGCTGTCTGGCATCAGCTACATACAGAATATAGTAAAACATGGGGGACTCTAGCTTTGAACCGCTAGCTTTACCAACCTGCTTTGTAACACATTACTTTGCAGTAAGTTCCAGACTGAACTTCCCGGTAGTTAACTCAAGTGTGAATGTATGAAGATGCTTCTTTGTTTTATATTTTTTTCTTTGCAGACACTGAGATTACCTGCCCTATTTCACATTGCCTAAGCATTCCTCAGTTTGTTAGTTGATCGATGAATACATAGAAATAATAGAAAATATTTTTACAAACTGTGTAATACCCCAAAAAACTCCTGAGCAGGGAGTTTAGCCTCTAGACTCCCATATGGGGGGATACACCCCACCTGAGGATAGCTTATACTTAATCAGAGTTGGGAGATCATCTGTGTCCACACAATTTAACAAATTCAGTAAAACTTTTTTGATTAAGTGTAGTTTCACCAAAAGGTGACTTGACAATTCTTCTTTCTCCCTGCTGCAATCGATGTTTCTTTTTTTGTCTTTAACTACCCAGCAAACAAAAAGAACTCCTAGTATCATAAGTAAAGACGTACAGCAGTGCTTCATTACCTCCCTAAAGCAAGGTCATGCTCATCTGCAGGTTACAGCATGTTTCATGGAAAAATGTGACTCTAAATTATGTGCCTAACACTGACTGCTGTCTTCAGGGAGAAAATGGCTGCCACTTGGCCAATGTGCGCACATAGTTCACTAATTTAGTGCCTGCTGAATACATATCTTCTGCTATACCTTACAGCCTTAGTTCTGGAATCTTACCTGTTATTTCTAATGCCAAGCTATTTTTAGAAGTATTTTAGGTCTCACTCTGCGGTTTAGCAATCCCCTTCAGAAGTCCGAGATCCCCCTAGCTGGTTGGTCTATTTTGATGAGCTGGCAGATTACTTTGTAAGGTTTCTGAATAATCTGCATACAATGGCTCAGGCTTCTTGTAATTTCACTGTGACACCCCTCTGATGATCACCTCTTGATTGCATAGCATTCTTTAGTCTGCAACCCCAGCAGCCCTCAACCAATACTGCCAGGGTTTCTGTACAGTTGCTCCCCATTCTAACATTGTAGCTCCTTGATGGTGGCTACCAACTATCTCATTGCCTTTTTATTACACTCTCTGTTACATATGCACTTCCATTTTTTACCTTAGGATCTACTAGGTCATCCTTACCCCCAACATGGAGGTATCAAATACCAAGCTGAAGGGCCAGATAGCTAAACTGTCCATCAGTCTCCAGTCCTGAAGCATTCTATCAGCAGGGTCAGTCTGAAGTGCATGCTTAATTTCCTGTGAGAGGTAAATGCAGGCAAAAACATAAAGGTAATGTTACTTCAGCTAACTATAAGTAGTTGCAACATGTTCTCGACTGTTACTAGTCCTAAACATGTACTAACAAGGTTTGTATGATATAATGGACAATTTAACAGACATAAGAAGGCACTTTGGGAAGAAAGTAAATCTCAGTGTGCCAGAGAATATATCAACATAAAACATGATCCTGCAGGCATTAGTTGGTACATCTGAAAATGTGCTGCTGAACACAAAAAAAAGCTAATACTCTTCATGTAGGTATGAGCCTTATATGGAGTTTATAAAGTAGAACCAAACTTCTGTGTTTTTGCACTGTAACAGAAAAGGTCTACTGCAGTCAAAACCAGAAGTAATTTCTTTGTGCAGGCTCTGTCCAAAGCATGCTAAAACACTCTTCTGAGACATAGTTTAACAATAAATTAAGTGCAGGTATAAAGGTGAGATTTTGGTTCTGCAGATATGAACTACTGATCATAAGCATTTTCCCTTAGATTTATAAGAAGCGCACACCTTTTCCACCATTTCTATGCCTGATCTATTTGGGTCCATATTTGGTGCTGATTTATTTTACTGCTTTTTCTGTGTCCGTGAGCATCACACTTTCATCTCATTGCCTACACCTGCAGGTATTCCAGTACTGATCCAATGCAGTGCTGGCTACAGCTCTTATAATGCCCTCATCTGACCCTCTGTGTTCTACTGTAACCTTAGACATCCTCGGGCCTCCTCATTTTATGATCCTGGATGATGTGTGAATGTTATGGACAAGTTTCACCATCTTTTAGGTGGCAGTTAATGGCAGTGATGAAATGTTAACTAAGTCTTCACACAAGAAAGTATAAATATAACTTTAGTCTGGGTACTTGAGTTAATGCACCTTAGGAACAAATGGTAATTTTATAGCAAGCATTTGGAAAAAGGGCTCACACAACTGGAGTACAGACTGGTAATATATAATGAAAACACTATTCACAACAAAAGCAAAACCAAACACAAATAGCTTGAATACTCTGAAGTCTAACCTAAGAATGTGTCAGATATTGCACTTACTGTATTTTCAATAAGTCATGCAGAATTTTCATATTTTATGTATTACCGCTACTGTTGCTGCTTGTGTAGAATGTCTTAGTCAAGACCTTTGTTATACTCTTGAGTTAATAACAGTCAGTTTATCCATTGCAACATATACCATTAATAAAGAAACCACAAAATCAGACGCATTCTTAAAATAAGAGAAGTGTTCATCAAAAATCTGCAGCATGTGATAAAAGTGACAATCTGGTAAAACCAGAATTGCTTCTAGTAGTTATGGCTGCAAATATACAATTTCTATTTTATTTATTTTTAATAGGAATAGTCAGTTTTAATCATACCTCTTCTTCATACATCCAGTTCTGGTAATTTCCTCATTGAGCATTTGTGCTCTACTTTGGACATTCTTGGGCCTCTTTACTCCATGATACCTGATTTTGAAGGAAAAGGATAGCTATGGAATACTGTGCGCATGCAGCATGAGATGCTCACCATGGAAACAGCCATTAGCAATGTTCACCATGGATACCGCCATTAGCAATGGCTGTCACTTCAGAAGGAAACTAATGGTTCATATTTAACTGTTTCTCACAGGTTGCAGCCTGTAGCTGCTCCTTCCTATCCTCTATTCCACCACTTCTTGTATAACTCAGAGGTTTTGTACTACACCATCACCCCAGAGGGCTTATTCCAGTTATCCACTACTCTTTCTTTGAAGAAATGTTTTCTCATGTCTGGCTTAATTTTAATGCCTTCACTGGGTAGACTGTACCTCCTCTCCCACCATTGTCTTTCTTCTCATACAAATTTCCTTACATCCATCCCATAATAACTTAATCTGATGTTGTCATTTTCATTCATTCCTCAATGATCGGGTCACAGATACGACCTTGGATCTGAGACCTATTCATTGAAGAAGAATGAAAATGAACACAGATGCATAGTTATGGTGAGCACATAACTTTTATTTTGGTCACATCATATACCCTTGTTGTCTCTTAATTTCAAATGAGTACAACCTCAGGCATTTCCTCTCTTCACACTTTTCCTCTTCCACCCCCCTTAATTATCCTAGCTCCATTCTCAGTATCTTGTCTCTATATGGCTTCTGAAACTGTACACTGTACAATAGCTGTTGCATCCCTGTTACGCTGTACAGATGCAGCTGCTACCCTCTCATGTTGCTGTTGGTAAGTGATTGCACCAATGATAAGGACACAAAGTCATCTTCCTTATGTGTCTGAGAACTGTAATCTCCTTCTCACCCCCACATCCTGAACTATATATCACTTTCTATTTAACCGTGTTAAACCTAAGCTGCTGTTTGTCATCCTAAGTTACCAGCCTGTTCGAATTCCTTCACGGACTGATATTACTCATAGCCCATCATACCCCTCCAGTTTGTTATCCTCTACAGTGGGTTTTCTTACACGTCACTCCCTGTGTAATGTCAGCTACAGCTCCCTGAATCCCTTCACAGATTAATTCTTCACATTTTCCACCTTAAATCTCTAATTTGCTAGCCTTTCCAATGGATTTCGGTACTCTCCTCTCTCACTGTAATGCCAGCTGTGTACACATTGACAAATGTAGGTGTCAGGACTGCATCCTGCACAACGCCTCTAGATAGCTCTCTGGTTTAGAGTAGTACCTCCTTCACACCCCTCCACTTTATCCCACCAACTACTTTTTACCCACCTCACCACATTATGTCCAGCTTGTACTCCCTGTGCTTTTACAGCTGTCTTCTGTGTTTTGTGTAGTCAAAGGCCTTGCTGAAATCTGAATCAACTATTCCACTTAATGGGTGTTATTCACTTAGCCCGCCACTCTGTCATACAACCAGGTTACAGTTGCCTAGCAAGCTTTCCTGGGCATAAATCCATGCTGATAATTATTTTTCATTCTGAAGTCCATTACAATCTAAAGATCATGCTAGTCTAGCCTGATGAACATTCTTCATGACTCACCCTTGAGGTAAGACTGACAAACTTACAGTTTTCTTGATTGCCTGTATCACCTTCCTTGTATAGTGTTATTGTGGTTACTGGATTGCCTGTAACACCTTCCTTGTATTGTGTTATCACGGTTACTGGATTGCCTGTATCACCTCCCTCATATAATGTTATCATGGTTACTGGATTGACTGTATCACCTCCTTTGTATAGTGTTATCATGGTTACTGGATTGCCTGTATCACCTCCCTTGTATAGTGTTATCATGGTTACTGGATTGACTGTAACACCTTCCTTGTATAATGTTATCATGGTTACTGGATTGCCTGTATCACCTCCCTCATATAATGTTATCACAGTTACTGGATTGCCTGTATCACCTTCCTTGTATAGTGTTATCACAGTTGCTGGAATGCCTCTGTCACCTTCCTTCTGTACTGTTATCATGGCTCCTGGATTGCCTCTGTTACCTTCATTTGCTGGATTGCCTGTATCACGTCCCTCATATAATGTTATCATGGTTACTGGATTGCCTGTATCACCTTGCTTGTATAGTGTTATCACGGTTGCTGGATTGCCTGTATCACCTCCCTTGTATAGCACTATCATGGTTACTAGATTGCCTGTATCACCTCCCTTGTATAGTGCTATCACAGTTACTGGATTGCCTCTATCACCTCCCTTGTATACTGGTATCACATTTGCTGGATTGCCTTATCAGCTTCCTTGTATTATGGCATCAACATTGCTGGTTTCCTGTTTCTCTTTCCTTGTATAGTGAGTGTTATTATCATTGCTGGTTTCCTGTATCTCTTTCCTTGTATAGTGAGTGTTATCATCATTGCTGGTTGCCTGTTTCTCTTTCCTTGTATAGTGAGTGTTATTATCATTGCTGGTTGCCTGTATCTCTTTCCTTGTATAGTGAGTGTTATTATCATTGCTGGTTTCCTGTTTCTCTTTCCTTGTATAGTGAGTGTTATTATCATTGCTGATTTCCTGTTTCTCTTTCCTTGTATAGTGAGTGTTATTATCATTGCTGGTTTCCTGTTTCTCTTTCCTTGTATAGTGACTGTTATTATCATTGCTGGTTTCCTGTTTCGCTTTCCTTATATAGTGAGTGTTATTATCATTGCTGGTTTCCTGTTTCTCTTTCCTTGTATAGTGAGTGTTATTATCATTGCTGATTTCCTGTTTCTCTTTCCTTGTATAGTGAGTGTTATTATCATTGCTGGTTTCCTGTTTCTCTTTCCTTGTATAGTGACTGTTATTATCATTGCTGGTTTCCTGTTTCTCTTTCCTTGTATAGTGAGTGTTATTATCATTGCTGGTTTCCTGTTTCTCTTTCCTTGTATAGTGAGTGTTATTATCATTGCTGGTTTCCTGTATCTCTTTCCTTGTATAGTGAGTGTTATTATCATTGCTGGTTTCCTGTTTCTCTTTCCTTGTATAGTGAGTGTTATTATCATTGCTGGTTTCCTGTTTCTCTTTCCTTGTATAGTGAGTGTTATTATCATTGCTGGTTGCCTGTATCTCTTTCCTTGTATAGTGAGTGTTATTATCATTGCTGGTTTCCTGTTTCTCTTTCCTTGTATAGTGAGTGTTATTATCATTGCTGGTTTCCTGTTTCTCTTTCCTTGTATAGTGAGTGTTATTATCATTGCTGGTTTCCTGTTTCTCTTTCCTTGTATAGTGAGTGTTATTATCACTGCTGGTTTCCTGTTTCTCTTTCCTTGTATAGTGAGTGTTAATATCATTGCTGGTTTCCTGTTTCTCTTTCCTTGTATAGTGAGTGTTATTATCATTGCTGGTTTCCTGTTTCTCTTTCCTTGTATAGTGAGTGTTATTATCATTGCTGGTTTCCTGTTTCTCTTTCCTTGTATAGTGAGTGTTATTATCATTGCTGGTTTCCTGTTTCTCTTTCCTTGTATAGTGAGTGTTATTATCATTGCTGGTTTCCTGTTTCTCTTTCCTTGTATAGTGAGTGTTATTATCATTGCTGGTTTCCTGTTTCTCTTTCCTTGTATAGTGAGTGTTATCACTGCTGGTTTCCTGTTTCTCTTTCCTTGTATAGTGAGTGTTATTATCATTGCTGGGTTGCCTGTATCTCTTTCCTTGTATAATGGTGTTATCATTGCTATTCTCTCATTGCTGGTACCACTCCTGTTTTCAAGGTTTTGTTCAGCAGCACAGTCAGTGGACCTGCTGATATGCCAGCTTGACACTTAAATGTCCTGTGGGAGTAGTCTAGTCACTTTCTCTGCCTTATCCTACCTGACTGCTTAATTTTATGAGGTTCCCCTATCAATTTCCCTGTTATTCCACATCTAATATGCTACTACAAATTTTCCTTCCTGTCCTGTATCTGCCCACCTTCCCTTTCAAATATCCATGCAAAGACATAATTGCAAATCTTTGTTTCTTTCCCTGTATCTTCATATCCCTTAGGCTCCTTCTTCAGATTACTGCATATAGCTGTCACATTTGTTTTCTCACCTAAGTACATAAATAAATACTTTTATCCACACTTGATTTAGTCTGTAGCTCCCCTGCCAATTTCACCTTGCGTGTCCTTGTCATCTTTTTGAGCTGTTCCTATATCTGAAGCCCCATTCCCACAAGTCACCTAACTGGAACTATTTTATCGAAAGTGAGAAGACAAGAAATTTACTCTAAATTTAGATAAAAACTCTTGGAACATCTCAAGCAACTCTACTGGTGTAACTGCGTAACTGACAAAGGTTAATTGCCCCATGTTGCTCTTTGACAGCGATATGACTTTTATGGAAACTCTGAGGTGAATTAAATACTCATCTGAAATTTAAAATATTGTAAATATGCACATATATACATCAGTCTAAAGTGACCAAAATGAGTTTGTTTGCAGTACCATTATTATGCCTGTAACTTTCTTTAATGGCTTGTGTAACAAGGGTTTATATCGGAACATCGAATGCTCCAAATCTCGAATGACATAACATCGAAATGGATTAATCAAACCATTAAAACATCAAATCCATGTCAGTGGTAGTTACCAACACTGACAGGTAACATGAAGGGTATAGGCAGGGGGGCAAGACCCCTGTACCCACACACCCCCGCTACTTAAATATACCAACTCCGAGATCGCGCTACAGTGTAGGAAATGGCAGTCTTCTGTTTATGCATTGTAGTGCATGTAACTGCAATCTCTGAAGTGGTACATTTAAGTGGCAGGGGGTCTTGCCCCCCTGCATGGAGCAATTTGTTTGTCATCTGCACTCTGCATGTTTTTTTTGTTTTTACCCCCGATTCAATGTTCTGAGGTTCAATGAATCCAGTTCAGTGTTGTGTCATTCGAAATTTGGAGTGTTCGATGTTGTGATATACACCAGTGTAACAAAAATAATGTTATATTACTATTTAGAAATATAATTAATGGTTTACTATGAAAATGTGGAAAATCAAAATAATTTTCCACCTTTTGATCAAACCAGTTTGCTGAAATTGGTAATAAATTACCAAAATTGTGGAAATGGTAACACGGAATAGACATTGGAACACTGGAAGTTCCAATGTCGAAAGTCCGTGTTACCGGTAACGTTTTTGCAGGGGCCAAGCCCCCCACGCCACCTTCATATTATATATTCCAACTCCGAGAGCCGACTACAGTTAGAAAAGGGTACATTTCCCTTACATTGTCTGTTATCTAAACATGGATTCCACATTAATGAATGCACACTACAATTCGCTAATGTGGAGTCGAACATTTTCTGGAGCGGCATTACGAAAACCTGAAAAACAGCCTTTCGACCTTCACAGATTCTCGTAAGTGCCGATCTAAATTTTGATAGTAAACTGCAATTAATATGAAACCTTACAATCACCTTACAAAAACTTTTCAGATGATTTCCTTAATGTGCTACTAATGTATCGAATATAATCTAATTGTATGTTAGTGCACATTATATGCATTCATTACCACCTTTCTGTGAATGTATCTTTAGTAATGTGATTTACGTTATATTCATATTCATTTTTTACTGTTTTTGTGCCCAGACTATATGTACAAATGATGTTTGGACCACACCTACCCACCCAGTTATCAAATAATAACTAACTAACTGACTGACTGACCAATCGACTGATTGACTAACTGAATAAATGTATGTGTGTCTGTTTGTCTGTATGTATGTATATCTCTCTGTACTTGTTACCTTTACTCCTTTATACTAAGCAATACATGCTCTGTTTCATTGAAAACCTTCATGACATCCTCTTTTATCCACATGTAAGTTTATCCTTTTTACCTATCCTTTGAACAAGACCTTCCTTTATTCTCTCTTGTACTATATTTGTTTATAATTTTGCATTACCTATTCACCCCTTTTTGACTCTTGACTAATTCTCCATGATCTACCCACTAGCTTCCCCATTCTCCCATAATCCACATCCCAATAATTCCAATATACTGTCTTGGTAGCTCCAGCTAGTAACACTTGTCCTAACAATGGCCTATGCTGTGGCATGAGCAATATTACTCAATAATGTCTTCATGTCCACCTACATACTTAACTGCCCAGCTACCTCTTGTAGCCTCTTCAGTTATTACACCAATTGCCTCCCCTTGCCAGTTGGATTTTTTAAGCAAATGAATAAAATCCTGCTCTCTTCTCACATCATTTATTGAATTCTCCATTCATATGAGAGGGAAAGGTGTGAGGGCTTGCCCCCACATGAATGTTAAGGAGTGCCATGCAATTTTATTTTGAAGTGTTGCGCAATTTATGTGTTGCTACTTTGTAGTGTGTGACAGTTTGTATTTTTTTGTTATTTTGGTGGTGATTAATTGCTTGTCAGTTAAATAAGATGTGATTACTAGGAATGAGACCATAGCTGTGTCTATGAGTCACACAGAAATTACATTTTTCCCCACCCTCTCACCTTGGCACTGTTGTGTTTTTAAACTCAACTGTCTTTCTAGTGGCCCACCCCTTATGTTAATTTGACAACTTTTTTCCTTCCTTCCCTTCTTTCATTGGCTACTATCAGTAAGCACAACATTATCATTTTGTGAAATCACATCTGTTTGGCTATTTAAATTTATTGACCATCCCACTGTATTCCGTACAAAAAGAATACTGAATGCTCATCCCTATCCAATCTATCTTGCTGTTTTAAAATTAGTGGCTCTCCCCTTAGATTGTTAAAGCCTGAGCTATCCCCTCTTTCATATCTAACAACTTTACTCACAAAGCAGCTCTTAGGATATTAAAACATTTTCCATCTTACCTTTAAAATCTGCAACATCTAATCCAAGATCACCAATTATTGAATAGTTGACACTCAGCCTGTCAGTCATCGTCTTGGGATTCTGTTTTGCTCTCGGTGAGAGAAGAAGCACTGGGACATTATTTCCTGGAGACTGCTGATCACCAGAAAGCCTGGTAACTGCTTCATAGGTGCCAGCTTGGGATTTGTGCTTATATTTTGCTACTTTTGAGAGAAGGAGCATAGTGCATTGATTATGTTTGTTTCTGAATGGGCAGTGAGTGTCTGTGTGGGACCATTCTGATTGGTCTGGTTGCTATTCAAGGCAAGGCATCCACCAGCCCATTACCTGGACAAGACTGTTGATCACCAAAGGGCCTGTAGCCTGCTTTGCATCTTGGGATTGGTGCTACTGTTTTGTCTGGTGAGAGAAGAAGCAAAGGGGAACTAGCAGTTGTCAGGCAGTAGCCAATCAGGTGACTCCCCTCTTTTCATCATTCTTGACAAAACTAATTCTTTCTTTTTCCAGTAAGTACTGCTTCATTAGCTGCTGTCTAACCAAACGTCATAATATTTCCCCAAACACTTTAACCATAAATCACCAGGGTCTACTTATTAGCCCTGTATAGATGCATACAACTTGAGTTGACATTTTTCCTGCAAAAGCATCCCTGAAATTTCACCATTACCTAGCTGCTCACAGGGCAGCTAGTTTGCAGTGACCCCAGATTTGCAAACCAGATACGCCTGACATTACTATATAGTCCCATTGCAACCATTTAATCAATAAAAAAAGGCCTGTTGCCGTGGATATAAACTTTACCACTATCTCCATTACCAGCTTGGTGGCTATGGACATCCTGAGGCAATGCAGAAATGATCTCATGCTTACTGACAACCAGCTAATTCTCAAGCAAATGGATAAGGTATGTGAGAGGTGGATTTACACAATGTCACCGGAGACAAAGCTCTCACATAAAAACCCTCCTAATGTCAATCAGTTGCCAGTAGCACCACTCTGCACCCATCACACACATTTCAAAGCAGACACACAGACCCTCATATGCTGAATCACTTAAATGTAACCTTCTCAAACCCCAAAGACCTCCTAGATGAAGTACACATAACAAATACCCTCAGCAGCCCGGAATGCACTCTTTCAAAACAACACCCCCATCAACACATACAGCTACATCTCATGGAACATCTACTTCTAAGCCCATAAGGCAAGCCACCACACAATCCAACATTCTGGTCATTGGAGGCTCCATTGTGAGACACACTGATGTCTCTCTTACCAAGATGAGCAAGAAGAAAGTCACACAGTCAGTTGCTTATCAGGGACCAGGATCCACCACATTACACATGCACTCAGGTCATTGGACCTGAAGTACCAGTTTGACTCAGTCATAGTCCATTTGGGTGTAAATGAACTGAGATATACCTCCCTAGACTAAATCAAGAGAGATATCATGGATCTCTCGGAATATGTGTCCCAGGCTGGTATGAGCCTGGCATTGAGCAGCATTTTACCTTCTTCAAGGATGATGCCACAGTACAAACAGACAATGACTGACTTTAATAATTATTGTTTAGTTTCTGGTGTCATTCTGAGGGGGTGCAATATTTCTCAGCATGGAAGGAGATGATCAATGGACAATGCTACTTTGCCAGGGATGGTCTGCACCTGTCCCCTATAGGCTTTCAAATATTAGCTAAAATATTGTCGTCCTCCATAGTGCCTTTTTTAGGCAGTGCCAAACTGAAAGTACCTCTGACATAGCAAATCAAAACCAAGAAAATCTAACGTATCCATTTGACATGTTGGGACCTACTAGACTGAGTCCCAAAATGCAGAAATTGAATGGCCAAAAGAACAGACTTACATATACTAAGTTTGAGATGCCATTTCTCAGAATATTCATTTTTATCAAAAGTATGGTGCTCTTGGAGATGGTATATATAAGTCTGGGGTGTGTGGGGGATGCATACGGGGCTTGACCCACCACAAAAAGATTTTTAAAGGAGAAGAACAATTTTCGAGATTCGCTCTTCTCCTGTGTTTTTAGTCATTTTTTTTCAGCTTGTCGGCACTCAGCATTTTGAGTGCCCACATTTCAATAGGGAAACAAATCTAAAGGTGTTACTGTTCAATGCTAGGACCACTCCCTAGACATGGATTAAAGCCATGTAGAGCACACTGGCAGTGCAAGGCTATAACACCTTCTGCACATTTTCACCAGCTACTACACAGACAGGGACTAAAGGTGAAGGTGTCTCTATTTACATCAAAAATAAATATACCTGAAGGCTGGTCAAACAGGACAATGTACTTCAGCTTCTCCATGTTCAAGTCACTAAAGGCAAAATCCAAAGCCGCTTCCTTGCAAGCTATAGGTCCCCCTCTATGACTCAGGAAATCCATAATATGTATTTAAGCTTATTGGAAATACTCACCATCCAACACAATACCATAGTTATCGGTGACTTTAATTACCCCACTATTAACTGAAAATCATATATGACACCAAACATGCAGGCACAGAGATTCCTGGATTTTATAAACACAAACTGGCTGGACCAGATTGTCAATATGCCAACAACAGATACAAACATACTGGATCTGGTCCTCACTAATATGGGATAGTGATGCACACCCCCTAGTGGTATGTCTTCTCTGGTAAGGTCAAACCACAAAACTGTCTTCTTTAAAGTAAAAATAAAAGCCGGAACCTCAGCTAAACCTGGAATGTTTAGGCACTACTCTAAGGCTAAATTCCTACTATTAAATGGTAACCTGGCAAAATTTCAAGCCCCCATAAACCCTGAGAACACTGCTGCCTTCGTGGAACTGTACACAAAAATCCTATGCAAGCATGTTATAGCTGAATAGAGACAGCTGTACCCAATAGGAAGAAGTAGTGAGAGAACTCAAAAATCAAGTCACCCTTGTGGAATCACATCACTAGAAAGTATAACAGAAGGAAGACAATCGTGGCAAGAATTTGATAAGAGTGTTTTTATCCTGCTGGGTGCTACACCTCCAAACTAAATGAACAACTCAGAGGACAAATAAAATCAGTAAAGCTGAATTTGAGTTAAATTTAGCCTTCCAGGCCAAGGACAACCACAAGGCATTCTTTAGCTATGTCTACAACCTTAAAGGCAATGCACAACTGTGTGCAGAGCTCATTGTTGTTGTGGACATGCACGTTTTGGCCTTTTTATTGATCTTGTCACCATAGCATAAGTGGATACTTTGGCTATACTTAAGAAACACACCTTTGTCTTATGCACCTTAATCTTTATAGGCATCGGCTTGGCTTAAAGACCCTGTGTTTCTGAAGCACAGCCAAACTACCCACTTATACTGGGTTGATGAGGTCAATAAAAAGGCTGAAACATGCATGTCCACAGCTAGTGGGGCTTGGTTTTATTGGCCTGAATGTTACCATAAAGACTTAAAAAGTAAGAAAAGTTATGGACATTCAGAAGCCATGTAGCTGAATCACTTGATATGCTTAATGGGTCATTTGTATTTATCCCATGGGCCTCCATTACAGGAGGTTTAAGGTATCACACAGTGAAAACTGTAGCTTGGCTGGGTTTTTCCTTGCAGTTTTTACTGAATGGTTTGTTTGTGTGACCTTTTTCATAGGATCATAGGAAGTTGCTAGGCTAATGCTCAAGTGCCCTTACAAGCCTAGCCAAATTTACCCTTGTTACCACGATCAGCACCTATTGCCCCTGTTCATTAGGGACACAGGTGGAACCCCCAGGGTGAATTTACGGGTACTCATCCAGTTGTCCAGATTGTGTTTGGAGAGGGCCAATGAGGTGCTCTGTTCGATGTGAAGCAGGAGTCTATTCCAAAGGTGTGGTAACCTCTGGGAGACAAATGTGTCCCTCCAGCAGGTTCTATTGATGTCACATACCAGGTTTAGGTCCTTAGAGGAGTAGCCCATGTGCTATTTGACTTCTGGATGTGCAGCATTTTCAATAAAGCAGGGTCAGAGATTGCCTTATATACAAGGCACAGATCACCTTTGAGTAGTCTGTATGAAACTGAATTAAGACCTTGAATTTTCCTTGTGAGGAACCTTTGTGGCCTTTCCAATTGCTGCAGATGCTTTGAAAGGTACATATTAAAAGGGGCGTTGTACTCAATTATTGGCCTAATGAGTGAAAAGTACAGGGAGGTGATAACTTCTCCTTTTCTCAAGGAAATGCCCTTACTTATGAGATGAGCCATATAGAATGCCCTTCCTCTATATGGCTCATCTAATAAGCAAGGGCATTTACCCATTGGTTTGGGACCTTCTAGTAAGATAAGGCTGACTTGGTGTAGGGACATTTGCAACTTGGATATGTTCCCAACAATGCAGTGAGTACTGTGAAAGACAGAGCTATGAAGCAGGGGATCAGAGGCTGGATTGATAGTTGGTCAAACACTAAAAGTGATGGCATGGAAAGTGGTAGAAGTTAGTCAGGAGTGTCAATATGAGACATTGCTTTAATCTGAGACTTTCAAATACGAATCTGTGAATGCGTGTATTCACACTTAATGAGCATCACAATGTCATTGAGCTATGACACCACTTTCAGATGACATAAACTGCTAAAACATTATGTCAGGTTTCAAAAACAGTGACAAATATGTGAATAGGAAGACAGAATTTGTCCACTAGTTCTGTGGTGCAGGGGGGGTGGAGCCATGACTGCATTCCATATAACCGGAGTTCTGTGAGAGGCCCAGGTGTTGCAGGAGGCATGTGGGGTGAAAAATAATGGCTTTTTATTGGCTCACTCACTCCAGGTGGAAGAGTGGTAGTTTCTGCCTGCAGTCTGATTTATAACCTGTTGATGGGGCAGTACTGTAATCATGTGGCAAATTGTATTTAGAAAGTTCAGCACAAGAGGGGTTGGAGCTAATTGACGTTGTATGCAGTGATGCATGTGATGTTAGTAGCTCAGTACAGTTAGGGCATACAAAAAAATCCTGCGGTGTGCAAAACAACACATATCACGCTGCTGGCTGCTTTACTCTGATCTGCTTCTACTTTCCAACACATTGACACTGCAGTTTCAATCCTGGCAGGTTGTACCAGGGACAATAATATAAAAAGGAGCAATGTGAACTGTCTTAATGTTAATGAATGTCAACTGCGGGACAGAAGGCCACTCATAGGGCCAAAAACATGGCACAATTTCAAAAATGTAAAATTAAAATCTATTTCCTTCTATGCACCCCAAGCTATTCAAGAAAGAACTATGAGAACTTAAGCTTTTCAATCTCCACCTGTCTGCAGGGTTTGTGCCTGATGCCTGCAGAACAGTTACTGTGACTCCTCTACACAAGGGTGACCCCTCTACAGACCCAGGTAATACAGTCCTGCCAGCCTCACCAGCCTTGTATGCAAAGTCCATGGAACATATTATATCAGTACTCATTTATGCAAGGTGTAGACAGACATCTAAGCAAATATATCAGAAGTTTGGTTGATCGAGTTTGCTGATGACCGCAAGCTGGATGAGCTGTTATCCACTCATCCACTGATAATAAACAACTCCAGCAAGAGTTGGAATGAGACACACCTGGTGTACTGAAAATGGTCTAATGTTAAATGCAAAAAGGTGCAGTGTAGTACTGACTGGCAAAGAAGCTGTTCCCACATCAGATGTTATAAATAATATCCCTCTTTAGACAAAGATGGTCATAAGAGAATTGGATAATTACGTGTTCAGCTCTCTCACTCATTCTGTCCCATTTGATCATTATGTTTCTACTATAGTCAGGAAATCCTTCTATATGGCCCATTTTATTACCAAGGCAATATCTTCAAGATGCAAAGAAGCCATCCAACCCTTGTATTCCTCCTTAACCATCAATGAATACAATTCTTCTTTGGTATGTATAAACCCAAGCATATCACTCAACTGGAAAGGCCCCAAAGATTTCTAATCCAAGCAATAAAATGTCTTCAATCCTTCAATTACCCTGAAAGATTAACACAGCTCTCCTAGACTCGGTAGCATACTGGTTGTGTGAAGGAGAACCGTGTCTAGTTTTTCAAACCATGAAAGACCCAATCCGATTTGACCTCTTGTTTATTTGCAAAACTAGTGCCTCTACAAACACCTGCACTAGAAACCTAAATCTACATCAGGAAATAAATGGAACATAAAGAAGATTCACTGGAGGGATGGGTTCCTAACACAGTGTATTTCAAGCATATGGAATAAGTTGTCACTGCAGGTCAAACAACACACTGCTTTGGCTAGCTTTAAGGCTAACTTTGTTGGCTGGATGAGGAGACACAAATTTACAACAGGCTTATCATGTAATGCCCTGTTTTATTTGACAGGGAAGCAGTGTTAAGTATTTTATAAGGGTGGCAAGATCCTGTAGGTTTGTCTGTATAAAAGTGAATATGGCTAGGCATCTTATGGTTCCCATAATCCTTTCCTATTATTATTCATATAGTCCTATTCCTGTGAGTGATTAAAAGCCATCCTGAAGAATTTCATAGTTTCAAAAATAACTATGTAGTTCAAGAACCAGTGAGAAATAAATGCTCCATATTTCTTGCAAAGATTGTTGCAAGTGGATTCCAAGACAGAGGTGGTAGTGATAACAGCTTTAAACACTGCTCTGGACTCAGAACTGTTTAAAAGTAACAAAAGCTGCAACCTGCTCTAAATTGTTAAGAGAAATTGGTAGCCAAAGTGTCTATGAAATCCAGAAGGTCAACAAAGAAGAGAAAAAGTGAAGTAAAAGGGAGAACACTGTGAAAAAATTAGAATGTGTCAGAAAGCATCATGGGACAGAAATGGGAAAGGCAAATTGTAAAGGCAGCTGAAAGACAACATTCCTCGGTCACCTTAGAGAGGAAGAATGAGCAGATACACTCTTTAGGTTAAGTGGTACACTGATGGAATATGTAGAGACAAAAAAACAAAAAGCTGCTGGAAATAACAGATACCAGGTATTCAGAGAAAACTGCTAAAAAGTAGATGAAAAATGGTAGAACAGCAATTAAAATATGAGCAAATGGTAGAGAACCTGACTGAACCTGAGGATAGGTTATGAAAAAATGTCTCATAGCATGGTTTGGGCTTTCTATTGCTGATATTTAAATAGAATGAACACATCCAGTAAATATTAATAATATGAGATCGAAAAATCAGCCAAGACTTATACTGATTAAACTGTAGATATATCAGCTAAAGGAAGAAATTCTTTCTGTTTTCTGGAGGAAAGGAAAAGCTTTAAAGATTAAGGACACAAGGGTCTATGTGGATAATGTTCATTGCAAACACAAAAATAATAGAATTATATTTCTTCCTTCTATAAGACTCTGACAAGAAATGAAACTTTATTTTAGATTATTGTATGTGCATTATTTTGATTCTTCTCCCAGCTTGGATTAAAAACTTGCATAGTCTCTTGACAGATAGAAGATAAAGTGGTAAAAAGAGAAATGGAATGGAGGCAGGAGTAGGTAGTATGGGAACAGAAACCAGTCAACAAATACAGAAAAGCAAACAATGGACATGTCAGTGGGATGCTCCCCTATGAAACCCTTTCCTGTTTTCCAAATGAAAATAATGGATGACATAAAGGAGCTTAAATAGTTTTCAAAAACAGAGAGACTGCATAAAACACAATGCACTGGGAGTATAGAGAAAGGATAGTACTTAAAATGGATGCATGTTTATATGGAAAAGGATGCAATATAATCAAAAGATAAGTTGTATTCTGAATGCTACTTTAAAACTATTGATTTCAGGAAGTACCACGGAGAAAATAACCATTTGATTAATATAAATGCAAAATATAGGTATCATATCTCAAGTTTTACTTAAAAATGAAAGTTTATATTTAAACGAAGATGGGACCTACAGTGTATGCTCTCTGGTGAAGGTCTCATTTGTTTCAAAGTGCAAACTGTGTTATGCTGCCATCAATAAATGTTCTATGACAGTGAGGAAAAAAGGCAGAAACTAAAGGAATGATGAATGAAAAAGGCAACTGATGCATGATGAAAACAAATGTGCAATAATGAATAAAGTTATAAAGGATATGTAAACGTGGAGTAAACCGCTCCTCCAAAAGCCAACAAATAATGAAGGATATATAACACAAAAACAGTGGAGCGGAACACGGCAAGCAGGAGATAAAATCCTCTTATGATGAAAATGTCCTCTTTAGCACTGTGTAACACAATGAAGTTCAAAAAGATTCCAAAACGGGTATAAAGCTTTATTACAGACAACGAGTTAGCGCTTTCACCTATTCAGGCTTCATCAGACTCAACACTACAATACTCTCACTAATTGATTTTATACACTAAACTGGCGGGAAAACCAATTAAATAAAACAATTAAACTGTTAAAACTCTAAAAAAAAAAAAAAAAAAAAAAAAAAAATATATATATATATATATATATATATATATATATATATATATATATATATATATATAAACATATATAAACAAACATAATAAAGCTATCTTAAAACTGTGAAAACATTAACAATCTTAAAATATGTACATATATCCAAAAACCACAGTAACATATAAACAACTATATATAGACCACAGATCTAAAAAGGCATAAAATCAGGATACAAAAAGGGGGAAAAAACAAAAAATATGTGGAATATATGAGTCATATTCCTCATTTGTGTACCTTCAATCTCCTCATCTTCAGGAAGGGTTTAACAGATAATTTAACATTCAGACCTGGTGGAATATCAGATCTGAATCTCATGATCCAGAAATTCTCCCTTCCTTCTGTGTGCGTCCTAACATCCCCTCCTCTGCAATTGATACTAACTCTCTCTAAAATCCTAAAACTGAAAGTATGAAGGGGACCACACTCAAGTACATGCACATGATTAGTGAGAGTATTGTAGTGTTGAGTCTGATGAAGCCTGAATAGGTGAAAGCGCTAACTCGTTGTCTGTAATAAAGCTTTTTACCCGTTTTGGAATCTTTTTGAACTTCATTGTGTTACACAGTGCTAAAGAGGACATTTTCATCATAAGAGGATTTTATCTCCTGCTTGCCGTGTTCCGCTCCACTGTTCACAATGAATAAAGTTAACTTTTATAACACGTGCATTAGGTCTAGGAGGGAATACAAAATTATAGAGACAACTATGCTGACTGAAAGTATGATAAATAGCAAGATTCACAAAAAGAAAATACACTGAAGACATTGAGTGAGGAAAGTAGACTAAATGCAAAGGAGTATATATATATATATATATATATATATATATATATATATATATATAGGCAAGAATGTTTTTATAATTACAATAAAATATACACACTGGAAGATATTTTAAAATGATGGACATTAGCAAGTGGTACTGAGAAAATTACTATTTAATATTGTATGCCTTTTGGTTAAAATCATGTTTGTTATCAACAGAATGCAAATTGCATTCCTTAACAAGTTATGCTTGATTACAAAAGGGTGGACTTTCTTTGTCTAAATAGTTTGACCTTTTGAAAATAGTTACAGCATTTAAATAACTATTAAATTAAAGGAGAAATGTTAAGTGAAAAAAAATAGAGTATTAGTTGACAATAGGTGTTCTGTAGACCAAAAGAGTAAATCATGTTTTGAGACTGAAAAGAAAAGCTAGAGGTAGCTATGAAAACATATATATTTACTTTGCATGATCGACATCTCAAATGTTCGACTTTCATATAGCCGAGACCATATGATCGAACATTTGAAACATCAACCTTGTAAAAAAAAAAAAATACAAAAAACAAAATAAAACCTAAATGTGTTTAGCAGGGGGGCAAGCCCCCTCTACACCCCCTGCTACTTAAATATACCAACTCCGAGATCGCACTACATTGCAGAAATGGGAAATCTTCCCGTTCCACACTGTATGGAGATCTCCATTCAGAGCGATCAAGTTTTTAAAAGCTCGATCATATGGTCTTGGCCATATGAAAGTTGAGCTTTTAAAAGTTTGACTATCTGAAGGGGACCCATATATATATATATATATATATATATATATATATATATATATATATATATATATGGGTCTACTTCTTTTGACCTAACTTTCATTTGCCTGACACTCATTTGCCTGAGACCAAATGACTGAAATTTCATTTGCCTGACACTTCATTTGCCTGACACTTCGTTTGCCTGACAAGTATTATTAACAAGAAAATGGAATATGCCCCCTTCCCCACTGCAGTGAGACCCTGGAGTTAGAAGAGGTGTGGGGGAGCAATATTACATCAAAAGTTAACAATATAATATGAAATGCCCCCCACGCCCCCCCTAACTATATATTCTAACTCCAGTGTTGCACTGCAGTGGGGAAGGGGGCATATTCCATTTTCTTGCTAATAATACTTGTCAGGCAAATGAAGTGTCAGGCAAATTAAATTTCAGTCAAATGGGGTCAGGAAAATGAATGTCAGGCAAATGAAAGTCAGGTCAAAAGAAGTAGACCCATATATATATATATATATATATATATATATATATATATATATATATATATATATAGTTAATATGTCATTTATTTTTATGTAGGGTTGTTTAATGAAACTAAAATATCAGGTTCATTTGGGACAATGGGACACAAAATAAATAAAGTGATAGAAAAATTATCTAAATTAACAATGAATGATCAGTCTGTAAGAAAAAAAATATGCATATGTGTGTGTGAGTGTGTGTGTGTGTGTGTGTGTGTGTGTGTGTGTGTGTGTGTGTGTGTGTGTGTGTGTGTGTGAGACTTGCTAGTTAATGTTAATAGGGTAGTGGACTGGAAAAAAAACAGGACAAGTTACTGACCTGCATTTGCAACATTAATGCAAAGATAATAATGATACAAGAAACACATCCGAATCATAAATAACATGAATGTTTTGTAAAAAGGAATAAGAAAAATGGTTTCTTTGAACAGAAGGAGAGCAAAAAGCAGTCTTAATTTAATTACTACTAAAAAAGCCCCAAAACCAGAGAAACCAAACTCAACCAAACTAACACTGGTGCAACAGAGAAACAAAAATGGAATTAACGTAAACTAATTTATTCAACGTTTTCGGCTAGTAGACTTCTTCAGAATAAAACATTCATCACTATCACAAACATTTATACAAATGCTGCCTGTTAGCATCTAATTAACCAATTAACAAATCAATGATTCAATAAAAACTATGAATACATTATAAAATTAAATATAAAAAACATTTTATAACATTTTATAAAACTTACAAATGTGTGATATATAGTAACAACAATACATATACATTATATTAACAATATTAAATATTTGTCCCCAGTTTCCTATCAACCAAAAAACACTTGATGTTAATCATGTCATTCAAACTTGGGGGGTATCCACCCCCAACTTTAGTTGCCATATTGTCTCCTTCCTTTCAACTTTATTTTTCATATTACCTCCTCTTAAACCCTTTTTTATTTGTTCTAAAATAGAGAATGTAAATTTTTTATACAACTGACACTTCACTGAGTATCTATAAAGAGCATTATTTTCATCTTTGATCTTTATAGCATAACAATGTTCCTTTATGCATTTACTGAGGCATCTTGTAGTCATTCCTACATAATAGACAGGACAGCCTAAACATAATGCAATGTAAACAATATTACTGGTTAAACAATTATATCTACCAGTAATACTTATAGTTTGGTGGTAATGCTCTAAATTAATGAAAGGCCCCTCCAAAATATACCTACAGACACTACAGCTATAACATTTAAACATACCTTTATTTTTATTTGTAGCAGGAGGTGAAATTGATGTTTCATCTACCTGTAACATATTTTTAATGGTGTTAGCTTTCTTATACACAAACTTAGGCTTATCTCCCAAAACAGCATTTAGATCACTGTTACCTGCTATTATTTTCCAATTGCTCTGTATGACAGATTTAATATTTTCACCATCTACTGACATCTCTATAACACACCTAGGCAATTTTTCACAGTACTTCTCAGTGGTGTTTCGTTTGTTAATAGTTAGTCCTCTAACTAAAATGGGAGGGAAATCCTGTTATCTTCTGTTCCTAATGTTCAAAGCTATATCTTCTAATAACTTGGTTGGATAACCTCTGTTGCTAAACAACTTAGTGATGAAATCAACCTCATCATTAAAATCAGTCTCATTACTGACCATTCTTGATGCTGTTATGTACTGGCCCTTTGGAATGTTCTTTTTTATAAAATTGGGATGGTTGTTTTGAAAATGTAAATAATTATTTACATCTGTTTTCTTCCTATATATTTTACTAGAAAACTTATTTTCCTTTACATCTTCCTATATATTTTACTAGAAAACTTATTTTCCTTTACATTCCAGGTTAATCCCACATCTAGAAAACAAATTTTATTTCCAATTTCACCAAGGTGAAACTTAAAAAACTACAACTAGCATTAATTTCTTCAAGAAAAGAACCTGAAGTAATGTCAGTTCCTTTCATGATAAAAAACAGATCATCAATAAATCTACAGTAAAACATTACCCTAGGAAAAAAATGAAGGGAGGGTAAAATGTCCTTTTCCCACCATCCCATGACCAGTCCTGTGAAAGTTGGGGCTACTGTACCCCCATCGCTACTCCTTTAAGTTGTTTATAGTACTCTTTATTAAAAATAAAATAATTGTTTTCCAATAACAGCTCTAATAAACCTTGATATAACTTAATGGTGGAATCATTCCAGGTGGTGTATTTCTGTAAAATGTTACATACAAACTCAACACATTCTATCTGGGAAATCGAAGTGCATAAAGATGTAACATCTATTGTTAACATGTTTAAATCACTACTGGCTAAATTAGCTGGTTTGATAATCATAGAAAAATCTCTTATTTGATCCAAAAAAGACAAAGAGTCTTTTATAAATGAAGGCAGACTTTGGACTAATGGATTTAAAACAGAATCCAACTGCAATGAAATACCTTCAGTTATATTACCTGAAGCTGACACTATC
Organism: Protopterus annectens; assembly: GCF_019279795.1. Classification (NCBI taxonomy): domain Eukaryota; kingdom Metazoa; phylum Chordata; order Ceratodontiformes; family Protopteridae; genus Protopterus; species Protopterus annectens. The sequence continues at coordinate 131,428,742 of NC_056747.1, read as the reverse complement.
GGCTGAAAGGGGGGGTTAGCTACATTTTTATGAATTTTGGGTATACCAAATAGTATACCTACTTTGGGATTTTCCACTGTAAAGAAATTGTATAAATCAACAGACAAATCACCATTCATTAAGAAATCGTACAAGCAGTATTGTACATATTTAAAACTTCTCTCAATGGTGTTCTATGTAACTTCACAATATTCATTTTCATTAGTTAACAAACTTTCCATTGCCCTGTTATAATCAGTAGTCCACATGACAACTACCCCACCCCCTTTATCTGCCTTCATAAAACGTAGTTCATAATCATTTCTAAGTTCATCCAAAGCTTTCCTGTCTTCTTTAGTTAAATTAAAAAACGTTGTACTAGGTTTATTATATAACACAGACCTTACATCCCTCTCACAAAAACCTTCAAACACTCTTAACGTAGAATGTAAAGAGGGATTATAAGTGGAAGGTTTATGAAAACACTGCGCGGCATTCACATTAACATCTTTCATGATATATTTCAAATTAAGTTTCCTAATATACATTTTTAATTTTAATAAAGTGTTTGCAACTAGTGCTCGTTTGCTTGAAACATAGTTGAAACCCAACTTCAAAACACGTTCATGTTTGTCAGTTAAAATAATGTCTGATAAATTATACAGTTTATTCTTTAAACTCACCGAAAAAGCTGAAATTGGGTTTAATTTTTCTTCCAAAAGCGGCTCTTGCCGCGATTCTGCCTCGACTGTGTCCTGCTGGTTCTCTCTCTGAAGTTTTTTGAATTGGGATTCACATTTGTATGTCCAAGAACACTATTTGATTCTTTAGTAACAGTATTAGCATTAGGCCTCTTAGTTTGCTGTTGTGTAACATCAGAGACTCATTCTGTGCTGCCAGCCCTTTTATCAGCTTTACTTAAAGGGCCATTTCCATTTTTCACTACTGAACTGAACGTGTTCTTTAGATTAGGATCATAGTTCCAAGATGACTTATTGGATTTGCATTCTTTAAACTCGACTGCAGTAGAATAGGCAATTCCTGCATTATACTCCTTCAGATCTCTCTCTATTTTGCTGACTTTTCTGTCTATAACCAAATGTTCATATTTCTCCACCGTATTGAACACTTTATGATAATTTTCTTGACAATCCTTTTCATCTCTCACTTGCTCATGTATATTCTTGTCAATCTCCTCTACACTGACCTTTAATGCTGCTATTGAATCGTTGTTTCTTTTGATTAATAATTTTAGAAAGTCCAAACCTGCAGCATTAAAAAACTTAGTCAATTCTTTAAAAAAACGGGTCTTCTTTGAGAACACTGTTAGGGATCTTAAAAAACCTAAGTCCCTTTGGTATGATACTGTACTGAATACAATGTTCAAAATACTTATTCTCCACCATAAGAGCATGATATTTTTTAAGCCCTTTCTCCAGCTCAAAAAATTGATCGGCTAAATTATTTTCCGATCCTGTTTCGCCACCCTGTTTACCAAAGTTAACAAATGGGTTGCTGGCTAGATTAAGAGCTGATGCTACATCTTTGTACATGTTAGCTTTACCAGAATTCTTATTTAGCAGTACCTTATTTCTGGTGGAGACAGAATCTTTGTTGTTCTCTTTTTTAGAGAAATGTCCATATGTGTTTCTTCTTTTGTTACTTAGTCTTTTGGTCAATGAAATAAGAAAATTTTGTAGTTCTCCCAAAACAGCTACTACACCCTCCACAATAGAATCCTGGCTGTCAGCAACTGGGTAGAAACTCAATTCACAAAGTTCGTCCTCTGAAGCATTAGCCATAGGTTAAAGGAGCAGGAACTCCACAAACAACTAAAAAAACCCAAAAACCAGCGAAACCAAACTCAGCCAAACAAACACTGGTGCAACAGAGAAACGAAAAAGGAATTAACGTAAACTAATTTATTCAACGTTTTCGGCTAGTAGACTTCTTCAGAATAAAACATTTATCACTATCACAAACAATTATACAAATTTTACCTGTTAGCATCTAATTAACTAATTAACAAATCAATGATTCAATAAAAACTATGAATACATTATAAAAGTAAAAATAAAAAACATTAAATAACATTTTATAAAACTTAAAAAATGTGTGATATATAGTAACAAGAATACATATATAGTATATTAACAATATTAAATATTTGTCCCCAGTTTCCTATCAACCAAAAAACACTTGCTGTTAATCATGTCATTCAAACCTGGGGGATTGCCTAGGTGTGTTATAAAGATGTCAGTAGACAGTGAAAATATTAAATCTGTCATACAGAGCAATTGGAAAATAATAGCAGGTAACAGTGATCTAAATGCTGTTTTGGGAGATTAGCCTAATTTGTGTATAAGAAAGGTAACACCATTAAAAATATGCTACAGGTAGATGAAACATCAATTTCACCTCCTGCTACAAATAAAAATAAAGGTATGTTTAAATGTTATAGCTGTAGTGCCTGTAGGTATATTTTGGAGGGGCCTTTCATTAATTTAGAGCATTACCACCAAACTATAAGTATTACTGGTAGATATAATTGTTTAACCAGTAATATTGTTTACATTGCATTATGTTTAGGCTGTCCTGTCTATTATGTAGGAATGACTACAAGATGTCTCAGTAAATGCATAAAGGAACATTGTTATGCTATAAAGATCAAAGATGAAAATAATGCCCTTTATAGACACTCAGTAAAGTGTCAGTTGTATAAAAAAATTACATTCTCTATTTTAGAACAAATAAAAAAGGATTTAAGAGGAGGTAATATGACAAATAAAGTTGAAAGGAAGGAGGCAATATGGCAACTAAAGTTGGGGGCGGATACCCCCCAGGTTTGAATGACATGATTAACATCAAGTGTTTTTTGGTTGATAGGAAACTGGGGACAAATATTTAATATTGTTAATATACTGTATACTAATATAATAATATAATAATAATAATAATAATATACTGTATTGTTGTTACTATATATCACACATTTTTAAGTTTTATAAAATGTTATAAAATGTTTTTTTATTTTTACTTTTATAATGTATTCATAGTTTTATTGTATCATTGATTTGTTAATTGGTTAATTAGATGCTAAAAGACAGCATTTGTATAAATGTTTTTGATAGTGATGAATGTTTTATTCTGAAGAAGTCTACTGGACGGAAATGTTGAATAAATGATTTTACGTTAATTCCTTATTCGTTTCTCTGTTGCACCGGTGTTAGTTTGGTTGGCAGTCTTAATTTAATATTAATTAAAAAGGTGTATATGAATAAATATTGAGGAACAAATGAATGAAAAGCAGGGAAGATTAATAGTGGTGAAAGGTTGTTGGCAGGGCATGGGAATTACACTGTCTGCAGTATATATTCCACCAAAAGCATCAAGACAAGATATGATGAATATTATGGGATGCATTATAGTCATTCATCAAGCATATATGGTAGTGATTGAAAGCTGAAACACTATAGGAAATAAGGAAGATGTGCCTAGAAGGCCAATATATCACAGAATATAGGCTGGGGGCAGATACAAAAATATATATGCATGTACTGAGGCTTATTGATGTAATGAAAGTACAACATAATGAAATATGTATACATTTCTCAGTAAAATATTGTTCTTGGACAAGATTAGATAGTTGTTATATTTCAAAAGCATTTTGCAAGTTGGTGCAAATCATAAAAACACATCCAGTGACAGTGTCAGACCATGGACCTTGACAAGTTAATTTTTATAAGTAAAAGTCTAATGTGACATAGACTGGCATTTCTTCTGAAAAGGAAGACATTTAATAAATGGGTAGATCAAACTTTAAGTGAAATATTGTTAGACTTGAACCTAAGCAATAAAGAGACTGCAAATGAATTAAGTATATATACAATGAAGATTATAAATATGGTCACAATGAAAGCAAACAAGATATGGAATAATTTTCACAGTAGGAATTTAGTGAGCTTAAAAGTTAAGAGATTTACAGAAAAAAATGAGTAAGTGGAACATATCAGGTTGAAGACCACTTGAAAGAAGCTATAACGTCTATACAAGAGTTCTTATAACGCATGAATGAACATAGAGCCAACAACAATTTTTGATAATAACCCTAGAGCAACCCCATTGTTGGCTCAATGTTTGAGGCAAAAAAGGTTGAAAAGATAATAACTAAAGTCAGAAATAATGAGACTGGTAAAATAGGTGTGGATCCAGGGAAAATATGAAGGAAATGATAAATGATTGCAATAGCCTATACAGACATGATGTAGAGGATGAGAGTAACACTGAGGGAATGGTAACGTGTTTATGATAATTACAACTTCCAAAGTTAACGGAAGAAGAAGGAGGGGTGTTAACATTAACATTAAAAATAAAGGGAATTGAAATTAAAGAGCAATGAGAAACCAATATACAGAGAAACACCTGGAAATGATGTAATTCTGACAGAAGTGTGGAAAAAGGACACAAAATAATAAAAATCGGGTTACCACTTTTTAACAGTATTTGTTTCTGGGTAGGGATGTACCCTTCACTTGGAAAGATGCAGTAGTAGTCGTAGTTATACTGAAGGGGGCCAAGTTAGACCTTGGGAAAAAGAATAACACCAATAGACTATACTATATACAGTAATAAAAATACTTAGAAAAATGTAATGTTTGGAAAAGAAAGAAGAAAGAGCTGAGATTTTGGGAGCAGACGATAAAAGGAGTAATAAAATGGGATGAAGCTAGACAGAAATTTGGGTTGCTGAACTCAGATCTTGCATATACAGATATAATGTTAGGCCAAAGGAAGATAAGTGGAGGTGGATAGTAAATTTGGTAAATCATAAATGGTACAGTTTTATAAACTTGAGGCACTCCTTAAAATGGAGAACATCGATATCTGTGAAGTGACTGAGACCTGGTTCAAGGCTCCAGAGAGCACCCCTGCACTACCAGGCTATAACTCATACCACACTTTTCGGCCATCTAACCTGGACCGAAACACCAAAGGTGGGGTTGTGTCCATATTCATTAAGGATATCCACACCTCCAGGCTAGTTGCTCAGCATAATGCAGCCGAGGTTATCCAAGTGCAACTAACTCTTGGCAAAACTGCAATCCAAATTGTAGCTTGCTACAGATCCCCCACCATGCCCCAGGATTCCCACTACTCTTTTCTTGATGTACTGGAAAATATTAGGGTTCAACCAAACACACTAATAATGGGTGACTTCAACTACCGCACCATTAATTGGGAAAACTACTCATGTACTAACTCCTTAGCGCAACACTTTCTGGAATTCATAAACTCCAATGCCCTAGATCAACTTATCCACACCCCCACCAGAGGCAACAATATCCTAGACCTAGTCATTACCAACATGAGTGACCGGTGTTCCACACCTGAAGTCAACTCCTCGTTGGTCCGATCCGACCATAAGCTAATCACCCTCGATATCCACATCCCACCCCCCATTAAGGAAACCACAGTAAGAAATTTCTCCAAAGCCAACTTCATGCTTCTTAAGACAGAAGTGGTGAACTTCATGACACCCATGCAGATGGACAATACAGTCACAACTGCTGAATCCTACACAAATGTGCTGTATAAGCACCTACATGAGTGCATGGATCATGCTATCCCAAACAGAACCAAGACGCTATCCTCCAAAAAAGGAAACCAATCTGGTGGTCCCCTGCCATAAAAAAACTGTACAAAAGAAGGAAGAAACTGTTGCAAAAGAGAGTAAAATCCCATGAGTGGAGGAGCTCCCTGGTCAGCCTCAGTAAGAAGCTGAGATCCCTTATAAGATCCTCCAAAGCTAGCTACGAAAATAAAATTGCCACTAATTCCACAGACAACCACAAAGCATTCTATAGCTATGTCAAGAATCTCAATGGCAACACCCAGATCTGCTCTGAGTTACAGCACAAAGGCATGAAAATTACAGAACCAACTGATATTGCCAACATCCTGGCGGATAGGTTCAGTGCTAACTTTACCCCCCCCCCCTCACCCCCTAAAGGGCCCATATCTATACAGGAAGAATGCAGAGTCCCTGTAATCACAACTACGCAGGTGAAAGCTGCACTCTCTAAAGCCAAAAACACAGCATCCATGGGACCGAACAACATCCCAGGCTGCGTTTTACATGAACTTCAGAATGAACTGGCTCCCCACTTAAGCACCATGTTCAATAATAGCCTCACATCAGGCTTTGTGCCCACTGAATGGCGCACAGCAACAGTTATCCCACTCCACAAAGGGGGAGCCACCACTGATCCCAGGAACTATAGACCTATTAGCCTGACGAGCCTGGTCTGCAAAGCCATGGAACGTATTATCATGGAACTCATAAACAAAGACATTGGTAACCTCCAAACTCTGGATCCCACCCAGTTCAGGTTTGTGAAAGGTAGATCATGCCTCCTGAACCTGATCAACTTCTTTGAGGCAGTCACCAAAGCCGTAGATGAGGGTAAAGTGGTTCACACAGCCTATCTTGACCTCGCCAAGGCTATCGACACCATCCCCCATTCTGGAATTATAGCTAAACTCAATAAACTAGGCATAAATCCCTACGTCACAAGATGGGTTGCCAAATGGCTCACTGACAGAACCCACACTGTAAAAGTTGCAGACTCCAAATCTGACCTCAAACCAGTGACAAGTGGAGTACCACAGGGTTCCATCCTGGGATCGCTCCTGTTTGGTATCTACTTCTCTGAAGTACAGGCTAACACAGAAGGCCTTTGGCTAATGAAGTTCACAGATGACTGCAAACTAGGAGCCATAGTCAAGTCCCCAAATGATGTGAACATCTTACATGAAGCCTCTCTGAGACAGATGCCTGGTGTCAGAGCCATGGCCTCAAGCTCAATGCCAAAAAGTGCAGTGTCATCCCCTTTGGTAAAAACTCTGTACCCATGAACTATCACATAGGCAGCAATCTACTTAACACCGAATGCGTGATAAGAGACCTTGGGACCCAGGTGGACAGTAGTCTCTCCTTTGATAGTCACATCGCCACAGTAGTCAGGAAGTCCTTCTACGTGGCACACCTCATCATAAAAGGGTTCTCGTCCAGGAAAAAAGAGATCATTGTTCCCCTCTACTCATCACTCATTAGACCCATTATAGAGTACAAAGCCCCTTTTGGAATGTACCTCACAAGACATCTGCAGCAGCTGGAAAGGCCACAGAAGTACCTCACAAAGAGGATTACTGGACTCAAACAAATGCCCTACACTACCGCCTCAAAAAACTCCAGCTTTACTCCGTAGCATATCACCTACTCAGAGGTTATCTCTGCCTGACATATAAAGCTATGTCAAACCCAGATCTGTTGGACATGCTACACCTAAAGAAATCCCAATCCCTCTGAGCTACATGCTCTAGGGACCTAAACCTTGTCACCACAATAAACAGGACATGCTGGAGGGATAGATTCCTATCCCAGAGACTTCCCATACTCTGGAACAGGCTACCCATCTATGTCAAGCAAAGTTCTTCATTAGCACTCTTCAAGAAAAATCTTGATGAGTGGATGGGAAATAGGAAATGCACCCCGGGGATCACTTCTGTGTCTCTGCTCGTCAGTGGCACAGGAAAATAACTTTCTTGGGTGGCATAAGCCAGGGAACCTTGTTGGCTAGGCTTGCATAGGCCCTTGGGCCGATAGCCTAGTACCTATCTATGAACCTATGAACCTAAGAACCTATGAACAAGGCCAGAAAAAATGAGTAGAAAATGTTAAAAGAGAAATAAGTAGAGCATATAAGGCATGTTAGATTTAAGAAGACAATACGGTATAACATTAAGCATAGGATGGAGTGAATGATTAAGTGATATTACAGAGGAGCAGGGGGGAGAGATGTGTATTATTGCTAGATAAGCAGCTAAATAGAGAAAATGTAGTTTATGCATGGAATTCTTTGCACAAATATTTATATACACTTTTTCAATTTCTCCAAGTCTTTTGGGTTTATAATACCATGACAAGAATGGACCCCATTCCTAAGTCAAACTATGATTAAAGTTCACGAAATTGGTATTGTTTCCATCTTTGATGTTTGCCAGAAGTGCTCTTCCCAGCACCTGCTATGTGCCCAGTAATGACTCCTTCTGCAGTTCATACAGAGTTACATGTATCAGTAACACAATTGAAGATTATTTTCTATAAGACTTGTTGCTCCTACTACTACTAGAACTGTCTGGGTATCTTTCTTCCACATTGCCCTTGTTTCTGCCTGCAAATCCTGGTATTTTATTACTTTGTGTCTTTCTGTATGCAAGACACTGTACTCACTGGGTGTAGTGATTTCAACGATCAATGCTACTTTTGTCTTCTTTTCATGTACTACTATATTTGGTTTTCTCGCATCAATTTTTTGAACTATTTGTAATGGGTGATTTCATGTGATATAAACTTAATCATTTTCTATAATGCTTTGTGAGTCATGTTTCCAAGTTTTTTTCAGCTACTTCAACATTATAATGTTTGCACAATCCCCAGTGCAACAGTCCTGCCACATTATTATGCCTTTCAGTATACAGTCCTTCTACCATTAGTATATCACAACTAGCAACAAAATGTGTGACTGTTTCCAATTCTGTTTTACAAAACCTACATTTGTCTGTTTCTTCCACATGTTTAATGGACTTTCTACACCAATGTGTATGTAGCCCACTATCTTGGCCCTCCAACATTAACCTTTCATCTTTTGGTTTGAATTCACCTGTCCTTAACCATTCCTGCATGCGTTCCTGATCGACATGAGGTTATTCCAAGAGGTTTCTATACTTGCAACTATATTTATGCATTTTATACATTTCTTGCCTTCTCATCTGATCATTCACCTTATATTCTTTCTTTTGTTTTTTTGGCACATTCATTTGCTGCCTGATTTTTATCTACTTCTGGTTTGATTTCCGTTCCTGCTTGACACCAATAGGCTTCTGCTAAACTAAGCAGGGAAGTCATCTTAGATCTATTCTCCTCATATTTTAAAACTTTCACTACATTTGGGTCTTGTGAGGTCAGTAGATATGTATGCAGTCCTACAATTGCAAATCTATACATGTAATCAATTGAGGAGGCCCATAACTCCTTCAGAACGGTGACTATATAGTCTTGGTATACACTGATTTTTATAAATCATTTAATAAGCATGAAATATTATTGTTTTCCTGTCCATCCGATCCAACACCTTTTGTGGCCAGTCAGTCACTCTAAAACTGTAAGTTAGGACAGGAAGAACAAATTGGTTTATAGCTTAGACTTTGTTCCTAGATGATAGGGCTGTTTTCTGTATTAATTTAAGTCTTCTAAAATATTCCTTACTAAGTTTTATTCACATTTGTTCATGTTTTATTGCTGATCCTTCATCATTTCCCAAATATTTATATACTCCCTCTTGCTCAAGTTCATTTATATCACATTCTTGTCCCAGGCTGATGTTTTCTTGATGCTGCAGTTTTTCTGCTTTAAAGGTTGCTTTTGCACATTTATCAAGACCAAATGACATTCTTATAGCATCTGAAAAAGTTTTGACTACTTGTATTTATGCTTTCAGTTCCTCATAGGTTCATAGGTTCATACTAGGCTATCTGCCCTAGGGCATTTATAAGCCTAGCCAGAGTGTGTTTGGCTTTCGCCACCCATTTTAAATTAATTTTGCTATGCCCTTTTTCGAGGTTAGTATACTGTGCCTCTGTCTAACAGTGACACAGAAGTGATACCCGGGGTAAACCTACGATCTCCCGTCCACTCATCAAGATTCCTCTTGAAGAGAGTCAATGAGGGACTCTGCCTAACCTGGACTGGGATTTTATTCCAGAGTGAAGGGAGCCTCTGGGTTATGAATCTGTCCCTCCAGCATGTCCTATTTATTTCAGTGTTGAGGTTCAAGTCTCTTGAGCGTAGCTCGATGGGATTTGGATTTTCTGAGGTGCAGCATGTCCATTAATTCCGGGTTGGACATGGCTTTATACGTCAGGCACAGATCGCCTCTGAGCAGGCGGTATGCCACTGAGTAGAGCTGGAGTTTCTTTAACCAGGCAGCATATGGCATCTGTTTGAGCCCTTTGATCCTCTTGGTGAGGTACTTTTGGGGTCTTTCCAGTTGCTGCAGGTGTCTGGTAAGGTACATCCCAAAATGGGCATTATACTCAATTATGGGCCTGATGAGGGATGAGTAAAGAGGCACGATGACCTCCCCTGATCTAGATGTGAATCCCTTCATGATTAGGTGGGCTATATAAAATGATTTTCTAACCACTTTGGCCACGTGGTTGTCAAATGAGAGATTGCTATCAACTTGGGTCCCCAGGTCCCTAATTATTTCTTCTGTACTTAATGGATTACCACCTATGTGGTAATGTGTGGGCACTTTGTTTTTGCCAAAGGGGATGACTATACACTTTTTGGTGTTTAGCTTGAGGCCATGGCTCTGGCACCAGTTGTCTGTTTCTATGAGGCCCTTTTGGAGGATGCTTGTGTCGGCTGGAGAGTCGATTATGGTGCCCAGTTTGCAGTCATCTGCGAACTTGGTCAGCCACAGTTCTACCGTGTTGGCCTGTACCTCCGAGAAATATATACCGAACAAGAGAGGTCTCAGGACTGAGCCTTGTGGGATGCCACTTGTAACTGGTTTGGAGTCTGACATGGCTCCAGCAATTCTAACCATGTGGGTTCTGTCCTAGAGCCAGTTTGCAACCCATCTAGTGATATAGGGGTTTATATTTAAGCTGGTGAGCTTATCTATAATGCCCGAGTGGGGTATTGTATCGAAGGCTTTTGCGAGGTCCAGGTAGGTTGTGTAGACCACCTTCCCCTCGTCAATGGCCTTGGTGACTGTTTCAAAGAAATCAACCAGGTTTAAGAGGCAGGATCTGCCCTTAACAAAGCCAAACTGGGTAGGATCCAGTGTCTGTAGGTCCCCAATATCTTTATTTATGAGGTCCGTGATGATCCTTTCCATAGCTTTGCAGACCAAGCTAGTCAGGCTTATGGGGCGATAGTTTCCAGGATCTGTTGAGGCACCACCTTTGTGGAGAGGGGCCACTGTTGCTGTACGCCACTCTTTGGGTACTTATCCTGTAGTAAGGCTGAGATTGAACAGTAGTTTTATGTTTGGGTTTAGCTCTTCTTGGAGTTCATGTAGGACGCAGCCCGGGACACCGTCTGGTCCCATTGATGCTGTGTTTTTTGCTTTGGAGAGGGCAGCTCTTACCTGAGCATCTGAGATGTCAGTGGGGCAGCACTCTGCTGGGATAGATATTTGCCCTTTTGGGGGGGAGTTTGTGCTGAACCTGTCAGCTAGGATGTTGGCAATGTCTGTGGGTTCGGTGTATTTTTTGTCATTTTGGACTAATTCTGAGCATATCTGGGAATTCCCACCCGGGTTCCTAACATAACTAAAGAAAGCCTTGTGATTATCCTTAGTGTCCTGTGCAATTTTCCTCTCGAAGCTGGCCTTAGACGATTTTATGAGTGCCCGTAGTTTTTTGCTAATACTGATCAGAGATGCCTTCCCTTTTTGGGATTTTGCTCTATCATGTAGTAGCTTCCTCCTTCTATTGTATAGTTTATTTATGGCTGGGGTCCACCAGAGAGGACGTCTGCCTTTGGAGGATTGGGTCTTGGTTTTATTTGGGATTGCATGATCCATGCATTCCTGAAGGTGTTCATAGAATGCGTTTATAAAGGATTCTGCGGTCTGGGCCGTATTTTCCACAGGCCCAGGGGCTTTGAAGGATTCCACCTTGGTTTTGAGGAGTGTGAAATTTGCTTTAGAGAAGTTTTTCACTGTGGTTTTCAGGGCAGGGGGTGGAGTCGGGATGTGAATATCCAGTGAGATTAGTTTATGGTCTGATCTTACCAGTGAGGGATACACTTCTGGTCTGGAGCATAGAGTCCCCATGTTGGTGATGATCAGGTCCAGTATGTTTTCCCCTCTTGTGGGAGTGGTAACAAGTTGTTCCATAGTATTTGAGTTTATAAATTCTAGGAACCTTTGGGCTAGGGTGTTGGAGCTAGAGTAATGCTCCCAGTCTATGTTTGGGTAGTTGAAGTCGCCCAATATAATGGTGTTTGGAGAGACCTTCATATTTTCCAGTGTTCTCAGGAAGGCCGAGTGGGGTTCCTGGGTTTGGGCGGGTGGTCTGTAGCAAGCTATAAACTGGAAGGCAGTTTTACCCACTGTTAGTTGCACATGGATAGTCTCTGATGCTTCGTGTTGTGCCACCAACCTGGAGGTGTGGCTATCTTTGATGAATATTGATACTCCCTCTCCTTTTGTGGTTCGGTCCAAGTTTTGGGGCCGAAAAGCATGGTATGAGGTATGACCTGGTAGTGCTGGGGTGCTCTCAGGAGCCTTGAACCAGATTTCTGTTACTGCACAGATATCGATGTTCTCCATGCTAAGGAGAGTTTTGAGTGCGTGCATCTTGAGGTTTAGACTTCTGGCGTTGAGTAGCATTACTCTTAGTTTCTTATCCCTTGTGATACCTATGGAGGTGGGTTTGTCTTTTGAGCCTTGCCTAAAAAAGGCACTATGGGGGTAGCAAGAGCCTTTGCCAATATCCAAAAGCCCAGGGGTGACAGGTGCAAGCCGTCCCTAGTGAAGCATCGTGGCTTGTCGAGCATGTCATCCCAGGCTGACAGGCATTGGATCCCCTTTGAATGACACCAATACTTAAGCCAATTGTTGAAATTGATCATCTTGTCTTCATATTGTGGCATCATTCTTGGTGAGGGTAAGATGCTACTCAAGGTCAGGGTCATACTGTCCTGGGCTACATGCTCAGAGAGCTCCTCTATGTCTCTTTTCATGTAGTCCAGGGAGGTACATCTCAGGTCATTCACACCAGCATGGACAATGACTGAGTCATATTTGTACTTGCCTTGGAGTGACCTGAGTGCTTGTGTTATGTGGTGGACCCTAGCGCCCAACAGGCAGCTCACCGTGACCTTCTCCTTGTTCAGCCTGGTGAGTGGGACGTCAGTGTGCCTGACGATAGAGTCACCTATTACAAGTGTATCAGGTGTGTTGTTTAGCCTTAAGGGCTGTGACTGTTCGGCACACTGGCTTTGTGAGCTATGTGTTGCACGTGTTTTGTTTTGGGGTAGCAGTTGCTTGGGTGTCTGCTTTGGAGGTCTCTGCTGCTTAGGCAGATTTTTATTTAGAGCCTCCAAGTATGTTTTTGTGGGTTTATGTGTTTGGTTTGCTGTCATGGTAGGTCTATGTGAGACTGGAATTGTAGTGAGTGTGGTTTCCTTCTCTTCCTGACTGGTTTTGCCAGTACTGAGTTGAGAGAGCTTAGCCTCCAGTATGGCTATATGGTTGCATCTCTCACATGTGTTGGAATTTGTTGGGAGGAGGAGAGGGTTATCTGTGTACATGAGGCAGTTGTAGCATTGCCTCAAGATTCCCAGATTCACCAGCTGGACCGGAGAGGAGATTGACAACTGACCTTTAGACATGCTAGAATAGTATTGGGAATTCCTTTATAATTGAAAAAAAAGGGCCAATGGGGAATGAGGTACTCAAGGGGAGTTTGTGAGGGTGTAGTGCTTTTAATATTTTAGTGCTGACTTATATAATTGCTTTAGTGAACAAGTGCCAGGTAACTTAAACGCAATGTGTTACAGGTAACTTAAATGCAAAAATAACAAACAGTAACTTTCTTTCAAGTGAAACAAGGAAATAAGTACAGTAAGCAATGCAGATATCACTAGGGATCCACAGAAGTGCTGAAAAGCTGCATTTTAGGTGGAATTAGCGTTTCAGGGAAATAACAAGCAAACAAACAACAAGCATACAAATAAAGCTAGATTCAGCAGGCCTGGATCTAGTCTATGCTACAGCAAACAAGGTGTACCAATTTCAGTAAGAAACAGTTCAAATATGCAGGCACTATAAGCCTTTAACCAGAAATTCCCAGCTCAGAAGGGCAGAGTCCAGCCTCTCCTCCCACAAGAGTGCAGACCACGAACCTTCTTAATGTAAAATAACTGGCCTGAAGCCCAAGTGCTTAAACCAGAACTAATACACTTTTAGAATAACAGACAGTGAGCCCTCAATCAGCAGTTCACAACTTAGAAGGATGTAAGCTACCTGTCCTGCCACCACAGTGCAGGCCACAAACCTTCCTAATGTAAAACAACTGGTCTGAAGCTCAAGTGCTTAATCCAAAAGACTTAGAATGATAGCTACACTTTAATCAAGTTACTACCAAGCAGTAATAAATACAACTGAATACTTTACAAAATGCCTGGATTAGTGCTCAAGTTATACAAACAAAGCTAGATTCAGCAGGCCTGGATCTAGTCTATGCTACAGCAAACAAGGTGTACCAATTTCAGTAAGAAGCTGTTCAAATATACAGGCACTATAAGCCTTTAATCAGAAATTCCCAGCTCAGAAGGGCAGAGTCCAGCCTCTCCTCCCACAAGAGTGCAGACCACAAACCCTTTTAATGTAAAATAACTGGCCTGAAGCCCAAGTGCTTAAACCAGAATTAATACACTTTTAGAATAACAGACACTGAGCCCTCAATCAGCAGTTCCCAACTTAGAAGGGTGTAAGCTACCTGTTCTGCCACTACAGTGCAGACCACAAACCTTCTTAATGTAAAACAACTGGCCTGAAGCCCAAGTGCTTAAACCAGAATTAATACACTTTTAGAATAACAGACACTGAGCCCTCAATCAGCAGTTCCCAACTTAGAAGGATGTAAGCTACCTGTCCTGCCACCACAGTGCAGGCCACACACCTTCCTAATGTAAAACAACTGGTCTGAAGCCCAAGTGCTTAATCCAAAAGACTTAGAATGATAGCTACACTTTAATCAAGTTACTACCAAGCAGTAATAAATACAATTGAATACTTTAAAGAATGCCTGGATTAGTGCTCAAGTTATACAAACAAAGCTAGATTCAGCAGGACTGGATCTAGTCTATGCTACAGCAAACAAGGTATACCAATCAAACAAGGTATACCAATTTCAGTAAGAAGCAGTTTAGATATGCAGGCACTATAAGCCTTTAACCAGAAATTCCCAGCTAGAAGGGCATAGTCCAGCCTCTCCTCCCACAAGAGTGCAGACCACAAACCCTTTTAATGTAAAATAACTGGCCTGAAGCCCAAGTGCTTAAAACAGAATTAATACACTTTTAGAATAACAGACATTGAGCCCTCAATCAGCAGTTCCCAACTTAGAAGGATGTAAGCTACCTGTCCTGCCACCACAGTGCAGACCACAAACCTTCCTAATGTAAAACAACTGGTCTGAAGCCCGAGCTATACAGTTTTAAATCATCCACAACAAAAAGATGAGATGTCTTTGCACTTTGTTGTTTTCTGGGAGCTAAACTGTAGGCATAATCTAGTAGACAGCTTAATGGGTTAAGGGCAAGACAAAAGAGTAGTGGTGAGAGCCACCCTGGAATATCCCCCTTTGCATTTTTATCCCTGGAATAATAATTTGTGCTTTATCATGACTTAACTGCAAAGTGGTTTGTATTGTTTCATGGTCACTGTAATGTAATTGATCAATGTAGCGTGTATCTTATACATTTTTAAGCAGTCTTTTATCCATGAATGTGGAATAGTGTCAAATGCTTTTTATAGTCTATCCATACCACACTGAGATTCTTGCCCATT
This sequence comes from Protopterus annectens, assembly GCF_019279795.1. NCBI lineage: Eukaryota > Metazoa > Chordata > Ceratodontiformes > Protopteridae > Protopterus > Protopterus annectens. The sequence goes on along the minus strand of NC_056747.1, from coordinate 131,413,110 downwards.
TTACAATTCTCCATTATGACTTAATTTAACAACTAATAATTGTTTATTTTGTATGACTTTCTTTTGTTGCCCTTTTGTTCTGTTGTCATGATTGAGTTTTCTTCTGAGTGACTATATACCCTGTGAGCAACAATCCAGTGTATCATTTATATGTCATTGGAAGGCAAGTTATTGGTCTATAGTTTTTAGGATAGCTTGTAGGTTCACTCTTTAGTAAGACTATTGTTTTTCCTGTTGTTAGCCAGGCTGGTGTTTGTTTAGGATGCACATATAAACCATTCTTACTTATGGCTGAATCCTCATGCAAAGGTGTTAATACTTTTAACCAGAAGTTAGGTACCGCATCTAGGCCTGGGGTTTTCCAATTAGGAGTGTTTCTTAACTTTGTTACCTCATCTCATTTCATATCCTGTTCATTTGAACATGTTATTCTTTCTTTTACTTCTTCTCTCTATTCAGCATCTTTGTTATGTTTCACAGGATCCTTATAAATATTTCCCCAAAATGTATCTATTTCTTCTTTTTTAGGTTGTGTTATAATTATTTTGTCTTGTTTCCCATTTCTCTATAAAACTTTTTTGGGTCATCAATAAATTGTTTATTTTGTACTTTTCCTTTATATTTATTTGCAAATCTTCTATTTTTTCTGCGTGTGCTGATATTTTTTGTTTATTATTTGATGATAGTGCACAATAGTTTCTGATCAGTTCTAATACTGCACATTGCTTTTATCATGTCTATCTTTCTGAGTATTTTTATTGATCTGTTCTGTCTTCTATACTCTTCTAACAGTGACATGTCTTGTCTTAATTGCTTTATAGTTTTACTCTATTTAATACTCCCATGATGACATTTAATTTCTGCTCTTCCTTTCCCTTACTACCCTTTGTTTTTGTGGTAAAACCTTATCTGTTATTAATTTAGATGAACAGTAATATATCCTATTTACTTTTGTTATATTGAATACGAAAAATAAACAGAAAGCGTTCTGTGAACCAATAAAAGCCACAAATACAGAACGCTCAAAACCTCTGTATCTTGGGACGCCAACTCCACAAAATAAGATGAACCACAGCAGAACAGAATCAAGTCTCCACAAAAAAGTATAATCCACTGATTTATTGACACAACATAACAACTGGTTGAGTGCTTTCACTCGCTAAAATGTGAGCTTCTTCAGAACACTGACAGAAAAAACTGTTAACATTTAAATAACTTAAATGGCGCCAAGCGCAACATTTAAAGAAGCCAGCATCTATTCTTACTAGTAATAGACAAAAGTCATAAAAACCACGTTGTTTATTATAATAAGTAAGATTATGTAAATGTTTTAACAATATTAGATTGTTAATATAAACATATGTAATTTTGTATACCTATGTTCCAACATTTTTAAAAGTGTATATGTGAAACATCACAAATTAATTCAAATAAAAAATAATAATTACAAACACATCCATTTAATACTAGTGAAACTAATAAAATTTTAAGCCATATGCAAAAAAGGCTTAATTGTGATAACATCATTTAATCCTGGTGGTGTAGAAGCGTCATACCTCACAGTATTCAGAGATGCTAGAAGAGGTGTCTTTTATCACTTCTTTATTTAGCGATAGAGGGTATGACATTAATATGATGACTAGGGTGAGTAAAACAGTGATTAAGGAATGGGGTAGAAGATATATCCCTTTATTGGGTTATAATTATAACCATACAGACATCAATGAAAGCAATCATGACAAGCTTATAGAAGCAGGTAATATATATGGAAGAGCTTGTGTTTCGGAATATGGCCCACACAGACAAAGTTAAGAAAATCATGGTTAATAACTGGAACATAATTTTAGTTGACCAGGATATTGTTAACATCTTAGGGACTTGTCCCAGGTTTGTTTATAAAATGGGATGTAATATTAAAAGTTATCTTGAGAGATGTTATTTGTGTAATGTTTCAAGTCATACACACACTAAAAAATGTGGGAGCTGTAAACAATGTCATGCCATTTTGCAGGAAGACAATATTATGTTGGAAAATGTAAACAGGATGAATATTGGGTTTCAACAAGGTAATTGTAACACAATGATGGTCATTTATCTAGCTAAATGCATGGTTTGTCCAGGATTTTATATTGGAAAGATGGAAAGGAAGTTTAAAAGACATATTTACACACATTTGTATAGCATTAGAAGTAAAGATGACAAAAATGCCTTGTATAGGCACATTAATAAATGGGGGGATAGACACAACTTTAAATTTGCCATACTATATAGTGTTCCAATGGACCCTAGGGGTGGTGATCGTAGGAGAACACTATCATACAAAGAAGTATGGTGGCAATTATATACCGACGCTTCTACACCAGCAGGATTAAATGATGTTATCACAATTAAGCCTTTTTTGCATATGGCTTAAAATTTTATTAGTTTCACTTGTATTAAATGGATGTGTTTGTAATTATTATTTTTTATTTGAATTAGTTTGTGATGTTTCACATATGCACTTTTAAAAATGTTGTAACATAGATATACAAAATTACATATGTTTATATTAACAATCTAATATTTTTAAAAAATGTACATAATCTTACTTATTATAATAAACAACGTGTTTTTTATGACCTTTGTCTATTACTAGTAAGAATAGATGCTGGCTTCTTTAAATGTTGTGCTTTTGGCACCAATTAAGTTATTTAAATGTTAACAGTTTTTTTCTGTCAGTGTTTTGAAGAAGCTCGCATTTTAGCGAGTGAAAGCACTCAACCAGTTGTTACGTTCTGTCAATAAATCAGTGGATTTTACTTTTTTGTGGAGACTTGATTCTGTTCTGCTGTGGTTCATCTTATTTTGTGGAGTTGGCGTCCCAAGACACAGAAGTTTTGAGCATTCTGTATTTGTGGCTTTTATTGTTATATTGAATGGATTTCTATGAACATTCCTAATTACTGTGTTCATCTGTTTTATGAAACTTCTAACCTTTGGGGTTTTATTGACTTTCTGTAGTCTATTTCTTTCATCGATTTTAATATGTCTGCCCATCTCTATTAAATTAAGCAACTCTACTCTCAGATCGTTTTCTTCTAAACTGAGGGCACATTCTTTGTTCTCCATTTCCTACAGGCATTCTATAGAAAGTTCTAGAGCATTTTCCTGTGCCTCATTCTCTTCATTTTCATCTGTGTCACCCATTCCTCTTTTATATGGGAACTCACTGGCCTATCACTCCACAACATTTGCAGCGTCAGAGTTGTCACTGTTTCCTGCTCCTTCCCTCATGCTGCAACTCCAACTGAACTTTTTATTGGTTTCCTATTAAAGGTTCCAAAGTATCTTCATATGGCAACTGATCAGAAGTTTCCCACTCCACTGGTTTCTCCTTAATTTGGGGATCCATTGCTCTGTCCTGCTGTGGTGTTATCAGAGTTAGATTTTCTACACTAAATCCTTCACTTCACAGGTAATCCATAACCTCAGTATCTATTTCTTTAACTTCTCTATTACTAATCCTCTTTTCTTCTATTCCTCTTTGTCCTCTTATTTTTTGTATTGTAAAGTTTTCCATATCTGGATTCCTTTGTCTGTATTTATCTTTGGTGCTGCTCTTTTAGTATTGGTTAGTTTTGCTTTCTCCTTTGCATAAATATTGCACCATGTTAAATCTCTTTTTCTTTCCCATGTCCATATTTCTCTTTTATAGCTTTCAAAAATCTGTAGATCTTGTTCTTTATATTTTTGCACATCCTTAGTTGCTTCATTATTCAAACAGCCCAAGTTTTCTTGGTCTATATAATCTTTTTCATAAATCTGTTGTATTAATGAATACAAATTTGCATTTGAAGCTTTTAACAATTGTTCTTGTACAAATATTTTTCTTTCCTCTAATTTCTCTCTTAATCTTTTTGTATATCTTCTGAATGGAAATTCTGGGCTTCTTGCATAATAGTAACTACACATATTTATTTTCTTATCCTCAATAGTCCACTCTATCGTCTTTATGGCTCTTTTTGGCCTATCAGTTTTTGGGGACTACTACTTTCTTCTATAATGGGGGGGGGGGCATCTGCCCCCTGAGCCTGACCTATCCCCATTGTAGGAATGTTTCCATATTTTGAGGATTCTACATTGTCATTTTTTCCAGTCCTGGCACCAGTGCACCTACCAGGATTGGGCACTTTTTTATCCTGGGTATTGTGCACTCAGCTATTTTTTTACTTTTTAACTAACTTCTTTTGTCCTTGATATATGCTATATAAAACACAGTCTGTGCATCAGTGTTGTCTCTGTGAGGATTTTCTGAAAAACAGGGTCCACCTCCTGAAGGCATTCACCAAGACTTGAGGATCAATTCAATGCAAGTTATGCTACTCTGCTTTGCAGTGGAGAGAGAGGAGTGTATTATTGCTAGATAAGCAACTCAATTCAGAAAATATAGAATTTATGCACGGAATTGTTTGCACAAATACTTCTATTTCCCATACAAGGTTTGAACAATTGTTTGATGTTAAGACATCGTACACAAGCATCAATATAAAATGGGGCTTGGAAGCTGTGGGAAAATGGCTGAAGGTCCTCGTACAGCTTTTTTGATCCAGCTTCTTGAGTTTTCCCTTATGCATAATTATTTTGTGTTTGAGAATGAGATTTTTTTTGCAAAAGGAGAGCACAGTGAAGGGGGCTTCTTATGCCCCTTCACATGCCGTCATTTTTACGGCTTATTTTGAGAATTTGTTTATTTATTCTACTGTTTTTTTTTATCAACACATTATTATTTATCAGCGTTACATAGATGATTTAATTTTTATGTATAAGGGTGATATGAGAGAATTTAATGGATTTATGGAAAAGCTGGGCAAGAATTCATGTGGTTTGGAATTCACGTACAGAGTACACAGAGAGGTGATGCAGTTTCTTGACACTGAGTTATTTGTTGGCAGAGATAACCAGGTACAATTTAAAATGTATTCCAAGTATACAGCTGTGAAAAAGTTTCTTTATGCCAATAGTATGCATCCCCCACCTCTTTAAAACTCATTACCTTATGGAGAGTTAAAATGTACTTTTAGTAATATGTCAGAAAAGTCGCAGTTAGTAAAACTCATTACCTTATGGAGAGTTAGAATGTACTTTTAGTAATATGTCAGAAAAGTCGCAGTTAGTAAAACTCATTACCTTATGGAGAGTTAAAATGTACTTTTAGTAATATGTCAGAAAAGTCGCAGTTAGTAAAACTCATTACCTTATGGAGAGTTAGAATGTACTTTTAGTAATATGTCAGAAAAGTCGCAGTTAGTAAAACTCATTACCTTATGGAGAGTTAGAATGTACTTTTAGTAATATGTCAGAAAAGTTGCAGTTAGTAAAACTCATTACCTTATGGAGAGTTAAAATGTACTTTTAGTAATATGTCAGAAAAGTCGCAGTTAGTAAAACTCATTACCTTATGGAGAGTTAGAATGTACTTTTAGTAATATGTCAGAAAAGTCGCAGTTAGTAAAACTCATTACCTTATGGAGAGTTAAAATGTACTTTTAGTAATATGTCAGAAAAGTCGCAGTTAGTAAAACTCATTACCTTATGGAGAGTTAGAATGTACTTTTAGTAATATGTCAGAAAAGTCGCAGTTAGTAAAACTCATTACCTTATGGAGAGTTAAAATGTACTTTTAGTAATATGTCAGAAAAGTCGCAGTTAGTAAAACTCATTACCTTATGGAGAGTTAGAATGTACTTTTAGTAATATGTCAGAAAAGTTGCAGTTAGTAAAACTCATTACCTTATGGAGAGTTAAAATGTACTTTTAGTAATATGTCAGAAAAGTCGCAGTTAGTAAAACTCATTACCTTATGGAGAGTTAAAATGTACTTTTAGTAATATGTCAGAAAAGTCGCAGTTAGTAAAACTCATTACCTTATGGAGAGTTAGAATGTACTTTTAGTAATATGTCAGAAAAGTCGCAGTTAGTAAAACTCATTACCTTATGGAGAGTTAAAATGTACTTTTAGTAATATGTCAGAAAAGTCGCAGTTAGTAAAACTCATTACCTTATGGAGAGTTAAAATGTACTTTTAGTAATATGTCAGAAAAGTCGCAGTTAGTAAAACTCATTACCTTATGGAGAGTTAAAATGTACTTTTAGTAATATGTCAGAAAAGTCGCAGTTAGTAAAACTCATTACCTTATGGAGAGTTAGAATGTACTTTTAGTAATGTCAGAAAAGTCGCAGTTAGTAAAACTCATTACCTTATGGAGAGTTAAAATGTACTTTTAGTAATATGTCAGAAAAGTCGCAGTTAGTAAAACTCATTACCTTATGGAGAATTAAAATGTACTTTTAGTAATATGTCAGAAAAGTCGCAGTTAGATAATGAGTTTTATAAGGTTAGGACTAAATTATTAAGTAGGGAATATTCTATGGATGTCATAAGAAAAGCTGAAGTGAAAGTAAGGGAGATTAGAGAAGCTGGGAACATGCATACGATTGTTCAGGGCCACAGGCAGAAAATATGGGAAAATATGGAAGTAGGGAGAGATGAGTTGAGAGATATTGAAAATATATTTTTTTTCCTCAGCAGGTTATCTCCCTTTTAAGATATATTGAGAAATTTGATCAGTAGCCTATGGCCTATCATTAGTCAAGATGAGACGTTGGGTAAGATTTTCCCTGGAAGGGTAACCTTTTCATATGGAAGATTTTTGAATTTAAAAGAAATCTCAAATTTGAGGAGATTTGGGGTGGAAGGAATCCCTCTGAGGTCCTTCCCCTGTGGGAGATGCAAAGTATGTGGTAGAATAAAAAATCTTAGTGATGACAAGACTAATGGAAGAAACTACAGAGCTACTGATCATTTGATTGTTGAAGGCAATTTGGCCGTGGTACCAGCAGCCTTGGCTCTGTTTTTTAGTTTTTTTCTTTTAAACTACAGCTAAAACCAAACAAAGCTTTTGGACTCCATTTTGCATCCAGGAAAGTGCATTTAGACTGCTGCACTTATCTTATCATCTAAATCAGTTTTGTTTTCCTCTCACCCATTCTTTCCCCGTTATACTTTTAAACATTGCGTTTTTTGTGCTACCTGCCCCTACTGTATATTTGGCCACAGAAGCTCCTCCTATTCTGCCCATTTTACTGGGCTCTAACAGATCAAACTGGGGCAGCCCTCCTCTACTAAAGCTTGAGTTAGCCTCTGTTTCATACATTCTCTGGTTTTTATTACATATTTAAGCAGTAGTTGCAATCCCCTTCATTTGATCCATTTATTTCTGTATTTTCTGCCACTTGTCTTGTTTTGGATCAAAAGTACAGTAAAGACCCATCAGGCGCACATTCATATAGGTCCATTTCAATTTTAAATCATGATTTTAAAGTGGTTATGTCTATAATAGCTTAAAAAATGACAAAGGGGTTGCCAAACTTGATAGATATTTGTGGGGACATTATAAAATTAATGTCAGGGGTCCAGGGAAGTAAATACTGTGGGAAGAAATAGCCAGAGAATTGTTATGGCTAGGCTTGTATAGGCCCTAGGGCCAATAGCCTAGTACCAACCTATGAACCAATGTGGTTTTGTGGAGGGGAGGTGAACATTTGACAACATTAATACAGCAATGATGATCCAGAGGGAAGAAGAATGTAAAAAAATACCGCTGCTTTTGGTGGACTTGATACAGAGAAAGCATTTGACAGAGTAAGCTGGGATTCTATTAGTAAGGTATTGGAAACATTTGCATTTTTTCATACAATAATAAGGTTAATTAGAAGGATAGATAATGGATCAGGGACAAAAATCAAAGTGAGAGGGTTCCTCTCTGTACAAAGGAGCCACGGAGGGGTGTCATCTTTAACCTTTCTTATTTGCATGAGATTTAGAGCCACTGGCAAAGAAAATAAGGGATTTAGGAATTCAAGGATATAATTGGTATGATAATGAAGAAAAATTGGTTCAGCAATACTCATATTTGTGGGGACATTATAAAATTAAGTATTTATGAGTATGGTTTAGAATGGATTCTGTTATGGCAGCTAAGGATATGTGGGAAGAGATTAAACAAAACATAATAAAACACTGAGAAACTTGAAGCTCTTTTTTATGGATATGGATAGCAAACTACAAGCAGTGAAAACTTTCTAGTTCTATATATAAGCCTGGCATATTTCTAGCAACCTGAGAAGTTGTGGACAGTAATTAATAAAGACTTGAAGGATTTTATCTGGGAGGGGAAGAGGGCAAGAAGCAAGTGGGATAGATCCTTCCAATTGAACAAGGTAATTTAGGATGACTTGATTTGAAAGGATATTTTAGAACTACACAGTTAAGGTTCACATACATAACACAAGCAAAAACCTATAATTCAAAGAGAAAAGGGGTGATGATGAAGCAGGGGAGAAATTCAAGAAATAGGGAGAGAATGGAATTTTGGATACAGAGTTTTAAGGAGAATAACAACAGCCACACAGAATATTATATTTATAAAGCAGCAGAATGTATTCTAAGAACTACGCTAACATAAGAATGGAGAAAAGAGATTCTGCCGATAGGGATAACTGCAATTAGGTGTATAGATAATAGGTAAGAGGGGCTGGAATTTACTGGAGAACATTGGAAAGGAACCAAGGTACTGGGAGCAACTAACTAGAAAGAGAAAGGTAATAGACTGAGAAGAGGCCAAGAAGACATTTGAACTGCAGGCTAGAGACTCCCTATCTGGGATTGATATTAAAATTTAGGCAAAAGAAAGAGGTAGGGGAATCCTAAGTGAAAGACCTGCTGGGATAGTTTTTAGCTGAATCTACAAAAGGAGTTGCTTTTTAAAAATGGATATTTAGTAGGGCATATAAAATATTGCACAGTAACTATAGGAATCAACCTGAGGAGGTCAGAAAAGATTGGGAAGAGAGAGTGGATAAGCAATTCACAAGGAAACAATGGCAGGAAATATGCATGGCTCCCAAATTAGGATTTTTGCTTGACAGTGTTTACATATGTAGTTTGCATAGATATTTTTATACCTCAAGCAAACTCCAAAACATTTTCCTCGGGTAGATGGTAAATGTTGGAGGTGTGATAAGGAAGAATGGTAAATAGGAACATATGTTTTGGGAGTGCAATGAGCTGGCAGACTTAAATTCCCTAGAGAGTATACTGTCAGAAATATTGGGTGAACAAATGGGTATAACTAAGGAAATTATTTTTTGAGCTGAGACAGAGCATCTGAATTGCCTAGACAAAGTAAGGCTTTGTTAAGTTTAATTTTGGTGGCTGCTAAAAAAGCAATTACTAGAAAATGGAAATCAAAGTCTAAATTAACTGTATTTCAAGTAGTGAATATTGTAATAGCCATAAAATAACTGGGAGTGGAATCTTTTGAAAAGAGTAGGAGAAAATTACATAGAAAAAATGGAAATTGTGGGAACAATACATGCAGAATAATGTTTTGGAGTAGGAGTGATGTTTAATGGAAGCTGGAATTGATCAATTTATGTAAAGTTGGATTGATGATACTTGTAAAAATGTAAACATGTTACCATGGTTTGTTTTACTTGTATATAACTGTATGTTTGCCTAAAAAAGTACAGTTGTTTGCAACTTTAGCATGGTTTCAGTTAGACTCCTTGCGTGTATTGTGATTCGCTGCAGGATCTCTGCTCCAAACACCATTTTGTTACCAAAAGTGAAGTTAAAACTAAATTTGAAGTTAAAACCTCATTATTTCAGAGCTTCAAAATATTTGTTAACCCAGATATTGTTTGCTGATACTTTCTAATTAATCCAAATCCGTCCACTGTTGGATAAGTACTTTGATTTGCTGGTTTGCATTTTTTCTAGACTTTTACACATGCTGGTGTTATATTTGTCATTATTTGCTAAGCTTGTTGATATTAATAAATCATTTTAGAGGGCTGTTGTTTTTGCCACTGCATTTAAACTTTTGAATTCTGCATTCCTACCTATTTTTACTGTTTGTGTTCACTTTCAACTTGAATACTGTTTAAATTGTCTTAATTACTGCACTTCCAGAATGTTACAGTAATTTAAAGTTAGAGGGGTTAGGTCTACACTCTAGTGTTATTTGTGCAGTACCCTGGTCTCACTCTGTGCTGAAAACCTATTAGGAAACCTTAGAGTGGGCATCTTGTGACTGGCCATTGGGCTATTTTGTTTGTTTACTGGTTTTCTGAGCCTATATAAAAATGTCAAGTTTACACAAGGTTTGGCCAATTATTTCAGACCTATAAAACTACCCCTGAAATTTTCCCAGTACTTAGTTGCACAAAGAGCAACACATTTGTGAAATGGAGAGAACCGCCCAATGAGTTTAGTCTTAGATAATCTTGATTATACTCTATACTCGTGAAGCACACAAGCTAGCCAGCTGTAAACCCCTCTTGTAACATCCCTTGTAGAGACCATAATAAGGATCTGTAATCATGGATATGATATGCACTTTCCTTGTATCTCTGCAGCTTACTTGGTGGATATGGGCATTCTGAGGCAATGCAGCAATTGTCTCATGTTTCATGACAACCACCTAATTCTTAAACAAAGAAATACAGTATGTGAGAAATGTAGTTTCACAATGCAATGGAGGCAAGGCACTTACATATAAGCACGTATAATACCAAGCACATTGTCAAAAACACTCGCTCTATACCCACAACACATAGGATGGACCAGACACATAGACACACATAAGCTGAGAAACTTAAACATGATTTTTTCCAAATCACATAGATCTCCCAGGCAGTTCGCTTGCAATAAGTATCCTCAGCAACCTCTGTAGCACTCTACCAAAATAGCACCTGCCACAACACATACTGCCATGTTTCATCCTCACAACTTCAGTAGCACTCTACCAAAACAGCACCCACCATGACACATACTGCCATGTCTCATCCTCACAACCTCAGTAACACTCTACCAAAACAGCACCCACTATGACACATGCTGCCATGTCTCATCCTCACAACCTCAGTAGCACTCTACCAAAACAACACCTGCCACAACACATACTGTCATGTCTCATCCTCACAACCTCAGTAGCACTCTACCAAAACAGTACCTGCTATGACACATACTGCCATGTCTCATCCTCACAACCTCAGTAGCACTCTACCAAAACAGCACCCACCATGACACATACTGCCATGTCTCATCCTCACAACCTCAGTAGCACTCTACCAAAACAGCACCAACCACAACACATACTGCCATGTCTCATCCTCACAACCTCAGTAGCACTCTACCAAAACAGCACCCACCATGACACATACTGTCATGTCTCATCCTCACAACCTCTGTATCACTCTACCAAAACAGCACCCACCATGACACATACTGCCATGTCTCATCCTCACAACCTCTGTAGCACTCTACCAAAACAGCACCCACCATGACACATACTGTCATGTCTCATCCTCACAACCACTGTATCACTCTACCAAAACAGCACCCACCATGACACATATTGCCATGTATAATCCTCACAACCCTCAGTAGCACTCTACCAAAACAGCACCCACCACAACATATACTGTCATGCCTCATCTTCACAACCTCTGTAGCACTCTACCAAAACAGCACCCACCACAACACATACTGCCATGTCTCATCCTCACAACCTCAGTAGCACTCTATCAAAACAACACCCACCATGACACATACTGCCATGTCTCATCCTCACAACCTCTGTATCACTCTACCAAAACAGCACCCACCATGACACATACTGTCATGTCTCATCCTCACAACCTCAGTAGCACTCTACCAAAACAGCACCTGCCACAACACATACTGTCATGACTCATGCTCAGCAACCTCAAGTAGCACTCTACCAAAACAGCACCCACCACGATACATACTGTCATGTCTCATCCTCACAACCTCTGTAGCACTCTACCAAAACAGCACCCGCTATGACACATACTGCCATGTCTCATCCTCACAACCTTTGTAGCACTCTACCAAAACAGCACCCACCATGAAACATACTGCCATGTCTCATCCTCACAACCTCAGTAGCACTCTACCAAAACAGCACCCACTATGACACATACTGTCATGCTCATCCTCACAACCTCAGTAGCACTCTACCAAAAACAGCACCTGCCACAACACATACTGTCATGTCTCACCCTAACAACCTCAGTAGCACTCTACCAAAACAGCACCCACCATGACACATACTGCCATGTCTCATCCTCACAACCTCAGTAGCACTCTACCAAAACAGCACCCACCACAACACATACTGTCATGTCTCATCCTTACACCTCTGTAGCACTCTACCAAAACAGCACTTGCCACAACACATACTGTCATGTCTCATCCTCAGCAACCTCAGTAGCACTCTACCAAAACAGCACCCGCTATGACACATACTGCCATGTCTCATCCTCACAACCTCAGTAGCACTCTACCAAAACAGCACCCACCACAACACATATTGCCATGTCTCATCCTTACAACCTCTGTAGCACTGTACCAAAACAGCACCCATCATGACACATACTGTCATGCCTCATCCTCACAACCTCAGTAGCACTCTACCAAAACAGCACCCACCACAACACATACTGCCATGTCTCATCCTCACAACCTCAGTAGCACTCTACCAAAACAGCACCCATCATGACACATACTATCATGTCTCATCCTCACAACCTCTGTATCACTCTACCAAAACAGCACCCACCATGACACATACTGCCATGTCTCATCCTCACAACCTCTGTATCACTCTACCAAAACAGCACCCACCAGAACACATACTGTCATGTCTCATCCTCACAACCTCAGTAGCACTCTACCAAAACAGCACCCACCATGACACATAATGCCATGTCTCATCCTCACAACCTCAGTAGCACTCTACCAAAACAGCACCCGCTATGACACATATGGCATGCCTCATCCTCACAACCTCAGTAGCACTCTACCAAATCAGCACCCACCATGACACATACTGCCATGTCTCATCCTCACAACCTCAGTAGCACTCTACCAAAACAGCACCCACCACAACACGTACTGTCATGTCTTATCCTCACAAGCTGTGTAGCACTCTACCAAAACAGCACCCACCACGACACATACTGTCATGTCTCATCCTCACAACCTTAGTAACACTCTACCAAAACAGCACCTGCCATGACACATACTGTCATTTCTCATCCTCAGAACCTTAGTAGCACTCTACCAAAACAGCACCCACCACCCACGACACATACTGTCATGTCTCATCCTCACAACCTCTGTAGCACTCTACCAAAATGGCATCCACCATGACACATACTGTCATGTCTCATCTTCACAACCTCAGTAGTACTCTACCAAAACAGCACCCAACACAACACATACTGTCATGTCTCATCCTCACAACCTCTGTATCACTCTACCAAAACAGCACCCACCATGACACATACTGACATGTCTCATCCTCACAACCTCTGTATCACTCTACCAAAACAGCACCCACCACAACACATACTGTCATGTCTCATCCTCACAACCTCAGTAGCACTCTACCAAAACAGCACCCATCATGACACATAATGCCATGTCTCATCCTCACAACCTCAGTAGCACTCTACCAAAACAGCACCCGCTATGACACATATGGCATGCCTCATCCTCACAAACTCAGTAGCACTCTACCAAAGCAGCACCCACCATGACACATACTGCCATGTCTCATCCTCACAACCTCAGTAGCACTCTACCAAAACAGCACCCACCACAACACGTACTGTCATGTCTTATCCTCACAAGCTGTGTAGCACTCTACCAAAACAGCACCCACCACGACACATACTGTCATGTCTCATCCTCACAACCTTAGTAACACTCTACCAAAACAGCACCTGCCAGGACACATACTGTCATTTCTCATCCTCAGAAACTTAGTAGCACTCTACCAAAACAGCACCCACCACCCACGACACATATTGTCATGTCTCATCCTCACAACCTCTGTAGCACTCTACCAAAATGGCATCCACCATGACACATACTGTCATGTCTCATCTTCACAACCTCAGTAGTACTCTACCAAAACAGCACCCACCACAACACATACTGTCATGTCTCATCCTTACAACCTCAGTAGCACTCTACCAAAACAGCACCTACCATGACATATACTGCCATGTCTCATCCTCACAACCTCAGTAGCACTCTACCAAAACAGCACCCGCTATGACACATACTGTCATGTCTCATCCTCACAACCTCTGTATCACTCTACCAAAACAGCACCCACCACAACACATACTGTCATATCTCATCCTTTCAACCTCTGTAGCACTCTACCAAAACAGCAACTGCCACAACACGTACTGTCATGTCTCATCCTCAGCAACCTCAGTAGCACTCTACCAAAGCAGCACCCGCTATGACACATACTGCCATGTCTCATCCTCACAACCTCAGTAGCAGTCTACCAAAATAGCACCCACTATGACACACACTGCCATGTCTCATCCTCACAACCTCAGTAGCACTCTACCAAAACAGCACCCGCTATGACACATACTGCCATGTTTCATCCTCACAATCTCAGTAGCACTCTATCAAAATAGCACCCACCATGACACATACTGCCATGTCTCATCCTCACAACCTCAGTAGCACTCTACCAAAACAGCACCCGTTATGACACATACTGCCATGTCTCATCCTCACAACCTCAGTAGCACTCTACCAAAACAGCACCCACCATGACACATAATGCCATGTCTCATCCTCACAACCTCAGTAGCACTCTACCAAAACAGCACCCACCATGACACATACTGACATGTCTCATCCTCACAACCTCTGTAGCACTCTACCAAAACAGCACCCACCACAAGACATACTGTCCTGTCTCATCCTCACAACCTCAGTAGCACTTTACCAAAACAGCTCCCACCATGACACATACTGTCATGTCTCAACCTCACAACCTCGGTAGCACTCTACCAAAACAGCACCCACTATGGCACATATGGCATGTCTCACCCTCACAGCCTCAGTAGCACTCTACCAAAGCAGCACCCACCATGACACATACTGCCATGTCTCATCCTCACAACCTCAGTGGCACTCTACCAAAACAGCACCCACCACGACATATACTGTCATGTCTTATCCTCACAACCTCTGTAGCACTCTACCAAAACAGCACCCACCACGACACATACTGTCATGTCTCATCTTCACAACCTCAGTAGCACTCTACCAAAACAGCACCTGCCATGACACATACTGTCATGTCTCATCCTGAGAACCTCAGTAGCGGTCTACCAAAACAGCAACCACCACGACACATACAGTCATGTCTCATCCTCACAACCTCTGTAGCACTCTACCAAAATGGCATCCACCATGACACATACTGTCATGTCTCATCTTCACAAACTCAGTAGTACTCTACCAAAACAGCACCCACCACAACACATACTGTCATGTCTCATCCTTACAACCTCTGTAGCACTCTACCAAAACAGCACCTACCATGACACATACTGCCATGTCTCATCCTCACAACCTCAGTAGCACTCTACCAAAACAGCACCCGCTATGACACATACTGTCATGTCTCATCCTCAGCAACCTCAGAAGCACTCTACCAAAACAGCACCTGCTATGACACATACTGCCATGTCTCATCCTCACAACCTCAGTAGCACTCTACCAAAATGGCATCCACCATGACACATACTGTCATGTCTCATCTTCACAACCTCAGTAGTACTCTACTAAAACAGCACCCACCACGACACATACTGCCATGTCTCATCCCCACAACCTCAGTAGCACTCTACCAAAACAGCACCCACCATGGCACATACTGCCATGTCTCATCCTCATAACCTCAGTAGCACTCTACCAAAACAGCACCCACCACGACACATACTGTCCATCTCATCCTCACAACCTCAGTAGCACTATACCAAAACAGCACCCACGATGACACATACTGTCATGTCTCATCCTCACAACCTCTGTAGCACTCTACCAAAACAGCACCCACCATGACACATACTGCCATGTCTCATCCTCACAACCTCCGTAGCACTCTACCAAAACAGCACCCGCTATGACACATACTGCCATGTTTCATCCTCACAATCTCAGTAGCACTCTATCAAAACAGCACCCACCATGACACATACTGCCATGTCTCATCCTCACAACCTCAGTAGCACTCTACCAAAACAGCACCCGTTATGACACATACTGCCATGTCTCATCCTCACAACCTCAGTAGCGCTCTACCAAAACAGCACCCACCATGACACATAATGCCATGTCTCATCCTCACAACCTCAGTAGCACTCTACCAAAACAGCACCCAC
This sequence comes from Protopterus annectens, assembly GCF_019279795.1. Taxonomy (NCBI): domain Eukaryota; kingdom Metazoa; phylum Chordata; order Ceratodontiformes; family Protopteridae; genus Protopterus; species Protopterus annectens. The sequence goes on along the minus strand of NC_056747.1, from coordinate 131,396,778 downwards.
CATGACACATACTGCCATGTCTCATCCTCACAACCTCTGTATCACTCTACCAAAACAGCACCCACCACAACACATACTGTCATGTCTCATCCTCACAACCTCAGTAGCACTCTACCAAAACAGCACCCACCATGACACATAATGCCATGTCTCATCCTCACAACCTCAGTAGCACTCTACCAAAACAGCACCCGCTATGACACATATGGCATGCCTCATCCTCACAACCTCAGTAGCACTCTACCAAAGCAGGACCCACCATGACACATACTGCCATGTCTCATCCTCACAACCTCAGTAGCACTCTACCAAAACAGCACCCACCACAACACGTACTGTCATGTCTTATCCTCACAAGCTGTGTAGCACTCTACCAAAACAGCACCCACCACGACACATACTGTCATGTCTCATCCTCACAACCTTAGTAACACTCTACCAAAACAGCACCTGCCATGACACATACTGTCATTTCTCATCCTCAGAAACTTAGTAGCACTCTACCAAAACAGCACCCACCACCCACGACACATACTGTCATGTCTCATCCTCACAACCTCTGTAGCACTCTACCAAAATGGCATCCACCATGACACATACTGTCATGTCTCATCTTCACAACCTCAGTAGTACTCTACCAAAACAGCACCCACCACAACACATACTGTCATGTCTCATCCTTACAACCTCAGTAGCACTCTACCAAAACAGCACCTACCATGACATATACTGCCATGTCTCATCCTCACAACCTCAGTAGCACTCTACCAAAACAGCACCCGCTATGACACATACTGTCATGTCTCATCCTCACAACCTCTGTATCACTCTACCAAAACAGCACCCACCACAACACATACTGTCATATCTCATCCTTACAACCTCTGTAGCACTCTACCAAAACAGCACCTGCCACAACACGTACTGTCATGTCTCATCCTCAGCAACCTCAGTAGCACTCTACCAAAGCAGCACCCACTATGACACATACTGCCATGTCTCATCCTCACAACCTCAGTAGCAGTCTACCAAAATAGCACCCACTATGACACATACTGCCATGTCTCATCCTCACAACCTCAGTAGCACTCTACCAAAACAGCACCCATTATGACACATACTGCCATGTCTCATCCTCACAACCTCAGTAGCGCTCTACCAAAACAGCACCCACCATGACACATAATGCCATGTCTCATCCTCACAACCTCAGTAGCACTCTACCAAAACAGCACCCACCATGACACATACTGACATGTCTCATCCTCACAACCTCTGTAGCACTCTACCAAAACAGCACCCACCACAAGACATACTGTCCTGTCTCATCCTCACAACCTCAGTAGCACTTTACCAAAACAGCTCCCACCATGACACATACTGTCATGTCTCAACCTCACAACCTCGGTAGCACTCTACCAAAACAGCACCCGCTATGACACATATGGCATGTCTCACCCTCACAGCCTCAGTAGCACTCTACCAAAGCAGCACCCACTATGACACATACTGCCATGTCTCATCCTCACAACCTCAGTAGCAGTCTACCAAAATAGCACCCACTATGACACATACTGCCAT